>NC_062530.1:17037339-17059839 GCF_022655615.1 Tachysurus fulvidraco | reverse complement strand
GAGAGAGAGAGAGATAAAGATAGGTCCTGAGAGGAGATGACTATTTTTCTTTAGTCATCTACATCCTCAGCATGTGTGATGGATGGATGATCTCTGTTTGTGTGTGAAAAGAAACAGAAATCTATCAGGATTGAATTATACAGCAGGAAGTGTCTAGTTTTGAGCAAATCACCCTTTTCTTAAGGCACTCCAGCCATGGCTAGAATTACTGTGTACCCCTCTGTAATGCAAACTCATATTGACCTCAGATCAGTAAACACCTAACACACTAATGTTCCTGTGCACTTTACTAACAGGTTAATGAGAAGAGACGTAATGTTACAAATCAGCTTTGTACTGTATCAGAGCTATTTTAATTAAAACAAGTCTAATTGTAGATGCGTCATACTGCCTACCTGCCGTGTGAACTCTTAAACCGTCAGTCAAACAATCGAATTCCTGATACACTGTGTGTGTGGGGTTTTTTTTAAGATATTAATAAATTGATAGATTTATTGATAATTGATTGACAAGTTAGGCATCCAATATTCCATCTCCATCTCCATGGTTAGTGTGTGGACACTACAGGGTATATGAGGCACATTATCATATAATGTATGGGGGCTGCAGTCACGAGACAGAAAATATTTCTCACAGTATCGATAGTTTGCATGGGAGCAGTAATTTGCTTAAAAATGCTTGTTTATAATTACAAATGATTCGACTAGAATGTAAAAGAGTTGATGACTCTCAGTTCCAGGTTCTGTGGCTGGATCCTGAGCTTGGGTTACTATTTGTGTAGGGTTTCTCTGCATGTTCTCCTCATGTCCATGTGGTTTCCTCTGGGATCTTTGGTTTCCTCCTACCTCACAAAACATGTCTGTGGGTAGACTGGCTATGTTGAATTGCCCCAGGTGTGAACAAGTGTGTTAATACAGTATGTGGGTGTGTATGGGATCTTGAGATACACTGACATTTTATCTATTTGTAGAAATTTTTGCCTCAAACCAGCGCTCCTAGTGTAAGCTTTGGATCGATCCTAACCCTGCCCAGGATACAGCAGTTACTAAAGATAAATGAATAATCATGCTGTTTTAATCATAACGCAGAAGGAATAAAAACTCTTATTCCTTCATGCCCTGCTATGATTGTGCCTTCCATATGCACCAATAATAAATTTTCGACAATCTCATCTTTCCATTCCAGGAGAATATGGTAGCCCAAAAATACTCGATATGTTACAGACAACACATGGTACACATTATTCAATTCTTGTTGCTGTATATTTATAGTTATATTTTTAGGAGGAGGAGGTTGTGCCGTGAGATTGGTACATTTGAATCCCAAACTCAAGGGGGTCTTGCCAGTGGAGCAGAGTGACGGCAAAGGAAATGACACAGGCTGCGTGACTGCACAGCAGAGGGGAGATCGCAGGTGGAAGAATGAAGAAGAGAGGAGGAGCAGATGTTGCAGGTTTGACTGGTTAAACTGATTGAGATGAGGTGTCATCTCTGCGGTAATGATCATTCAGAGATGAAGAAAGAGTGAGGGTGGGAGAAGTAGAGGGGTAGGAAGGTGGTGAGGTATGATCACACCTACACTTTTGGGAAGGGGGTTGTGATGGAGTGACACAGGAAGGTGTATCAGCAAACATGCAAGAAAGAATGGTTTAAAAAAAAAGGCTGTGTGTAAGTGTTCTGGTGTTATCGGTGTGTATGAGATTTGTCAATTATATTTTCAGCTGAGAAGTGCAAATAGGCAGAGATGAAATGTACTGGGGAAGAAAATAAATATATATATATATAATCTACAGACACAGTTGTGTTAAGGACTTAGTTGAGGAAAAAAATAGATCCTAGAGTATCAAAGCCATATTATAGCCTCAGAAGTCATATATCAAAGCTGACAGATAGTGTAGCTTTTTAATGATTGTTTAGTAATCTCTGGCAAGAAGAATGGTAGAGTGAGAGCATGCTGCAGTTAGAGCTCCTCTGTGATCTCGCTGCAATTTTCTGCCAGCTAACGTGATGTCTGATAAAGGTTAATACTCCGCTCACTCTTTTATTATGTTATGACGTCATCGATCTTTGAAGGGGTGAAAAAAACAAAAGAATAAAAAAGCACTCAAAATAATCTGACTCAATTCCACAATTAATCTCCTCCGGCTTTTAAGACAATTACAATGTTAATTAAACCAAAATTTCCTTTATGGCAGCAGAGGGGCAGGTGAATATCCATTTTTACCCTGATCAGGGAAAGGGGAAAAACGAGAATGGAGAAGTTAAAGTGTAGTACATATTGGACTGCCGAGGTCTGGAGGAGAGAGCTGGATCTTAGGCAATACATGAATGAATCATGGGGCAGAAGTGATTCAAGATGAAGGTCATAAGATGCTGTCACTTCTGGAAGGTTAAGGTTATGGAACTGAATAGCTGAGAAATTAGGTATCATAATCAGTCCTACATGCAGTTGTTGCTTACAAATATGGAGAAGGTACTAAGGCTCAGTGTGTTGTACGATCTGTGCTGAAAAATTCCTCAAAGGCCCTGCTCGTTAATCTACACTACAGTCTGCTGCTGCAGCAACTATTATTAAAGAATAAAAGAAGCAACATTGGAAGCAAATGCTAAGTGCCATGGCTTTGCTACTCTGGGCCATGGCTTTGAAAATGTCATCCACCTGGTAAAAATAACTACAGTCTGAATCAGCACATTACACCCTAACATCTCATCAACATAGTTGGAAAATTCGCAAAACACAATTAGAACAGGCAAAGAGACGATTTGTGGCTTTGATGTCGCCATCTTAATCCTAACCATGTGTCTAATCCTATTAAATCTTGTATTTTGTTACCAAGAGGCTGTAGTAGACAATTTGATATACGTAGATACTGAATTATAACCATGACAAAAACATGTACCTCTTTTAATAAATAATATCCGCTCGAGCAAAATTTGCAAATAACAATATCCTCTTCATATACTACAATTTGTAATAGAGTCATTTAGAGCATATATGAAGCCCACATCTTTTTGTCAAATCTACAGAACACATTGTCTGTAATTATCCAAAATTATATCTGGGATTAAGTAAAGCTGACAAAACAAAAGCTGACCTAATTTTTTTGGCCTTTGCAGAAGTAGTGAGACCTGTAGTCCCAGCCTTGGCTGTGTGGTGAAGATTTACCACAGCAATCAGACCTGCAGCCGCAGCCTCAGCTGCGCACTCAAGTGTTAAACAATGGAACAGCTGTCGAGAGCGACATCTGCGATCCAGAAATAGAGCTGTTCATTTCACCTGTCTGTCTCACACCTGTGTGCAGGGAGTGAGAGGGCTAGGCAGGGCTAAGAAAGGAGAGAAGGAGGAGAGCCTGGAGAGCAGTCACGCACGCACAATAAAGCATGCACATTCACACACCCACACAGACAAAACAAAGGTGTTCACTCACCAATCATGTGATTGGCCACGTGGATCTGGATCTCACGTTCTGTTTCAAAGGTCATTTGGCATTTGATGCATTGATATGTTTTTTTCTGCAAGACAGCATACAGGATTGTGAAACATACTGTAGAAGGGGTGATTAAATATTTCATACTTAAATGTTCAGTTTTTCCCTGTATCTTCCTATCAAGGGTTTCCTTTATTTTGACCAAAGAATTAGTTATCCTAAAAATTCATCATCGATATCTAGCAGAATAAAAAAAAATCTGTAATTTGGCAAAGCAGGAGAACTGCAAAACCCTTTGGGCTTATGGTCATGAATTTACACATCTTTGCTAGCACTCCAAATATACAACAGCAAACTTCTTTAGACATTTAGGAAAGTCACCTTAAGATAAAAAAGACCAACAACTTCCTTAAAGATTCTTTAAAACAGCAAAATGTAGCACTTACTTTAGGGACAGGAGAGGCCTCTGCTGCTTTTTTAGCTGCACTTGTTTCTGGGCTCATTTCAGGATGGTCTACCTGAACATGGCTTTCCAGATCCTCTAAGGTCTCAAACTTCACAGCACACTCAGGGCAGCGTAGTCCAGAAGCACCTTTCTCCCCTGGCTCTTGAGGGGTTACAACCCCACTGGGTGACTGACCATTTGTGCCTCTGTTCATGCAGCCAGCACACAGCCCAAAAGGCAGGCCATTGACATCCAGCTTGACCAACTCCTGCTTGTTCTTGAACTCTTTCAGACAGAGGGCACACTTATATAACTTGTGGGCCTGCAGCTGGCCATTGGGTGATGATGAGGCTGAACCTCCTCCCCCTCCACTGCCACCTGATGAGGAGAGCTTTTGCATGTGGAACGTGCCATGAATCTTCAGCTCCAAAGTGGAAGTGACAGTCTGCATGCAGACCACACAGCGGAAACCTGTCAGGGAATTCCTCAGGTCAGGGTGCATCTGGCAGTGTTCAATAAACTCCTCCTCACTTTGGAGCGGCATCTTGCAGATCCTACAGGTGCCTGTGTCCAGGCTTTTACTATGGGTGACTTTGTGCTCTGTGAGTGTGAGTAGAGAGGGGAAGCGTTCTCCACAGATGGGGCACATGTAGTGCTTAGCTGGCCCACGGTGAGTTTGGGCATGTTCTCTCAAGCCATTCTCAGAAAAGAAGGTTCTTGAGCAGACATTACACTTGTGATTACCCTTGATGAAGTCAGCTTTCTTTTTGCGGGAACCTGCGTCATCCTCACCAGGCCTTATATTATGATCACGCAGTCGATGGTTTTGGAGTAGGGACTCCATAGTGTATGCTGCACCACAGATGTCACAAGCATACATTGGCTCTGAGGCATCTAGTTCTTCTTCTCCTCCACTGGCTTCATGGCTGTTTGCAGTTTCCTGAGCCCCTCCCTTTAGGAGCATGCTTTGCAGGTCAGCCTGTTCTGCTGCTGCAGTTGAGCCTCCACCTCCACGCTTAGTGCTTTGACTCACACCATTCGGAGTTCCATTCTGACTTCCTCCATTTCCGTTGCCATTTCCTCCATCGAACATGCAGTGTTTCTCTCTGAGATGTCTCTCCAGTAAAACAATAGCATGGAAGGCCTTCCCACAGATTCGGCAGTTAAATTTTTTACTGTGGGTGGTGATGTGGCACTGAAGCTCAACCTCTGTACCAAAACTCTCCCCACAGAATATACACTTGCGAGCTTTGTTGGCAACACCTGGTGCAGTCGGTTGACTTAAATGACTGTGTTTCACATGCATTTGCAAATCACTCTCCTTGCGGAAATCCCATGCACATGCTGTGCAACGATACATTTTCTTCTCATTGCTGTGTTTGACAGCCAGATGAACTTGGATGGAGACCTTGGAGTCAAATACCTCTTGACACAATGTGCAGTGGTACAGCACAAAAGTGTGCATGTCCAGCAAGTGCTTTTGCAAATCATCAACAGAAGAGAACTGTTTATCACAGCTCTCACAGACATACTGTGTGGAGGTTGTGGTGTAGTGTATGGTCAAGTGCTGCAGCAGGGACTCCTGAGAGTCAAAGTCCTCTTTGTTGCACTGAGGGCAGGACTGTCTCCTCAGAAGTACCTCCAGGTGAGACTTAAGGTGGGCCTGGAAGCTTTCAAAGCTAGTAAAGCGAAGGTCACACTGGTTGCAGGGATAGTCCCCATTAGCACCTGCAGGAGCAGAATCACCAGCCACTCTGTGGCGTTTTGGGGAGGAGATTTCCACATCAGATGAAGCTGGACTCAAGTCTGCCACTTTGACTTTGCGCTTGTTGTTGGCCAGTGGGATGTTCTTGTGGTTCTCCTTGATGTGTTTAGTGAGCTTAAGTAGGGACCCAAAGATTGGAGAATTGGTGCAATAGGGGCAGGAATAAACTTCCATGAAGGACTGTGAAGGCTGCAGTACAGGAGACTCCATTTTGGTCACACCACTTGCATTGTTGCAGTGGGTTTGCTGGATGTGTTCAGTGAGGGATGATTCTGTAAGAAACCCCATTGAACACTGATTACAGAAGAAGGCATGGTTGCCCTCTAGAGTTGTAGAGCCAGCAACCACACCACTAGGCAAGCAGTGAGAAACACGGATGTGCTCTTGCAGGCTATTGATATCAGCAAACATGTCTGGGCAGTAGTTGCAGTGAAAGGCAGAAACATTGCTGAATTGTAAAAGGGGAAAGTTGGATGCAGAGCCCCCACTGGTTCGATGAGCTTTCCGTACATGCTCGTTCAGATTGTACAGAGTTGGCAAGGTGTCCAGACACAGTTGACAGGTGTGGCTTTGCTGAGGTTTGTCTGCATGAATAGTCTTCAGGTGAATCTCCAGAACAGCCAGGCTGTTGAAATCTCTCTTGGAGCAATAAGGACAACTATATGTCACCTTGCCTGACCAGCCTCCATCATCATGATCAGAGGATGCGACCAATTTGCGTCTACCCTGTGCAGGCTTGAGAGTTGAATCTGGAGTGGACCCTCTTTCAAGTGAGGCACTGGAGTCAGGAGTGGCACTGCTCATGGATGCTACACTGCCCAGCACCGGATCAGGACTGGCACTATGGTTGCTCGAGTCAGGCTGCCTGTGGCTGTCCAGGTGGCAGTAGACCTCTTCTACGGATGTAAATTGCTCTGCACACATGGGGCACTTATGTTTCTTGTTGGCATGTGTTCGGTCAATGTGGGTGAGCAAGGTGCCTTCGTCACTAAAAATCTCTGGACAGTGAATGCACTGTAGTTCTGCACGGTCTGAAAGCTGAGGGTGCCGTGTTAGTACATGCTTCTCTAACTCATCTGTTTGGCTGAAAGTCTCCTCACAGTAATCACACATGTATAAGTCCTGGTCTTGGTCAGCCGCATCACCCGTGGACCCATCACGTTTGCCCTGGTCTTTTTTTGCCATGTGTTCCTTGTTTTTCCTGTGAGCCTGCATGTGGCTTTGTAGCGAAGATGTGGAGGAGAAGCCACGCTTGCAAATGCTGCACTTAAAGGGCTTGCTGGAACTATGTGTCTTCAGGTGGATCTTAAGGTGATCACTACGTGAGAAGGCAGCCTCACACTCCTGGCAGCTGTACTTCTTGTCACCGGTGTGCAGCTTGACATGGCGGTCACGGCTGCGCTTGTGTTTGAACAGCCGACTGCAGAAGGTGCACTTAAAGGGCAGCTTGTCGCTGTGAATCTGTTCGTGGCGCTTCAGGTAGCTGAGACGACTGAAGGACTTATCGCAGAACTGGCAGGGATAAGGAAGACCAGAGCCTCCTTCTTCCTCCCCCATGCCCAGATCGCAGCAGCCATCCCCTAGCATCTGTGATGGCGATGCCACGTCTTTGCTGGAGGGAGAGGACGCAACCCAGGAGAGCCCCGGGTCATCGTCACCATCTGCAATGCAAAACACAGGCAGAATAAAAATTATGAGTGAGAAAACACTATCTACAGAGAGGCAAATAAGTAAATACACCAAATCACAGGGGTATGGAGGACTAAGGACAGAAATCTATTTTGTATTCTCTAACACTCCATTTGCAAAAAAAACTCATCCCTGTGATTCAAATTTGGATTCATTTTGGGTAAACCTTCTAAAATGTCCCTACAGGAAATAGTATTAAGTCATTTTAGAGGGTACAAATGAAAATAATAAAATACAGACATTTATATTTATGGCATTCGGCAAACAAATTTTATCTCGTTTTATACCGCTCAGCAGATGAGGGTTAAGGTTCTTGCTAAAGGACCCAAGTTTTACATATCTTTCCAGTTATAATTATACTGTATAAATGTGATAAAATCTTCATATCACCCTATTTTGTGAACTTTGATGGAGCCTGACATAGTCAAAATGTCTATTTAGCATCTCAAATAGCAAACTTTAAATTAAAGCAGGGGACAGAGCTCATGACTTATTGAGTAGGCATGATACGTATACAAAGTCCTTCTGTGGCAAAGATAAACACAAAACTTTCTATCACTGCCTGTTTGTTTGGATTATTTTGCTCACAGATTGTGCACTCTTAACGTGCTGCTAAAAACCTTTGGCAACCCCAGATGTTTCCAAAGATGGGGTAGCATTCAACTCACAAGCTATAAACACAGTCATAGACATAGAAATGGAAATGGGTTGTGGGGGTTGGGCTTGAAATATTTCATGTTGGTTCACTGCCACAAATTAGTCAACAACAATTGAAAACATGCGAGCGTCTGCATAAATTATGTAACATTTTTGCTGAAGAAATACAAATAGAATACAGTAGGAAAAATAATAGTGCATTCTATTGCAATTCTTATCATTTTTTTTTTATTTAACACAATGGAAGTTTACTTGCCCTGCAGTGGGTAATTTTTGGAACTTTCCTTAGTTACCAAATTGTAATTCTTTATTTTCATACAGGACAGAGGAAAGATGCTGTGCATTGTTATTTTTAAAGTGTCTGTAATTAAATATTTGCATGTCTCTTCAATGATAAAACTCCAGAATCCCCTTCCACCATCTTCCCCCTTTGAGTTCAGTAATACCCCAAAGACCACTAAAACAATGCTGCAAGTTTTGCCCAGGCTTTGAAATGAAAATAAGCAAAACTGTACAAAGAAAAGTGCTTCACGTCAGCTTGTGTTGTACAAACTGTGAATAATTAGAACTCCATATGGCAATAGTAGGATTTCACTTCCTCTTTCTCTCACCATGCACACAAAGGTGAACGCAGCAGAAATTCTGGAAAATTCATTTTAAAATGTAGGTGCTGAGCAGAACAAATATCTCCATGGGGATTTAGGAGTAGAAATTTGTAAACTCATGTATTATAAATTTTAAAAATTAAGATACAGCTATGAGACACATTCACCATTAGAAAATAAAAATTTAAATCCACATTTAAAATCAATATATAAAATCATAGTTCGACACTCATACAAAACAACAAAGAGCAGGTAGAAAAGAACAAGAAGGGAAGGAAAGAACAAAATACAAACCCAGTTTATGAAATGTGGAGAAATGCCAGCAACAGAGTACTAAAAAAAACCCTGCAGCATAGATTTTTGACTTTTTTTCTCTTATAGTTTTTGTCACATTGTCAGATTACACTGTAAGACACCCCTTGTGCCTTCTTCTCCAGTCACTTTGGTCCCCTGCACCACAAGCTTTGGTGTCCATGTCATTATAAGAGCTATCCCAAAACAACCTAAAACCACAGTGACATAGGAGAGAGAGTGCCTTGGCGCCCCAATGAAAGAGCCCAGAATAAAAGCCCATGAGGGACTTAACTGTGGTGAATTCTTTAGCTACACAATAAGCCTGTGGCCCCTGACAGAAAAGCCTGTGATCTGGACACTGTGAAAGTGAAGGAAAGAGAGGAGAGTGGAAAGGAGGGGGTTCATACTGACTGACAGGTAAGCCTTCCTGCTGTGGCAAGGATACACGTTACCATGGGGCAAGAGATACAAAGGAACACTTGCTCAAGCACAGTGCTGTAGAAAAGAAAGCAAAAGAGGGAAAGAAACAAGATGAGGAAGGAATAATAGAGACTGAGGAGGATGGGGGAACAAACTCCTGGCACATGTGGTCATTCTGGTGAATTATAAATCTATTAATGCTAATGCAATCCCTCTGACTGTGGGAGAATGTGAGAAATCACTTTTGAGAAAGAGGGAGATTATAGTCATTAAATAGCCTTAATCCTCAGAAGTGTGGCTGTCGAAAAATGGAAGATCACATGGCTTTTAGAGGGCTTTTGTCATCTGTCCGCCGGGGGACTTGGCAGGAGTACTAAACAGGGTAAGAAATTTCAATAAAAAGTTGAATTTGAAAAGAAACATAAAGAGCAAGAGGAGAGAAGCGGCCAAAGCCAAGCCAAGAACGAGCACAGAACCTCAATCTTCTTATTCACCCCTTTCCTTTTTGTAGCCTTGATGGTCTCCCCTTTTCTCTATCTGGTCTTTTTATTTCTTTTTCCCTCCCTCTGTCTGCCTCTGTCAGTCCTTCTCTCTTGTTCTGTCTATCTGTCTGCAAACTGTCTTTTATGTTATGATTCATTACTGAATTATCTAGCTGGCTTGGTGTCATTTCCAGTGGTGCTGGTCTTCGTCTTGCTGGCCAGTCCTAGGTGGAGAGAAGGGCGTAGGACAAAAGGGTGGTGCGAATGAAAAAGGTTGTGTGTGTGTGTGGGGGGGGGTGGGTGGGGGGGGGGAGTGGGGGTTGGCCAACAGACTCTGATGAAGTCTTGCAACCCTGCCTTGAGCCGGAGCCCGTAATTGGGGAAAATGATAACAGAAGAAGCGACCGTCAGCAGCTGATTGGTGGCTGTCTCAATAATGGAGGTTTGAGAGCACCGCCCCCTCCTTGTGTACACCCGCATGCCGCCATCAGCCCAGGCCAGAGAAGACCACGCGGGACTGGCTAATGGGATGGCCAATGTGCTGGCATGCAGAGCTGGAAACATGGTGAAAAGCTATAATGAAGATGTGCCCAGTCTGATGTCTCTTCTTTCCTCCTTATCAGAAGCAAGGAAAGTGGAAAGAGGAAAAGTGAAAGAAATTGAAAGAGATCAAAAAATTTAAAGTAATGTACTGTAGGAATCCCCTCTGTTTCGCCCAATATGAGAACCAGCCTGGAGAACCCATACTGAAGCATACCTCACTGACCAGTGTGTTCATTATGGCTTTTACACAATCAGACTTTTTTCTTCCTGGCCAACATCTACTTCTAGTCAGATTAATTCTGTTCTATGGCCGATTAATGACAGAATGACTGTTTCAATAAAAAGCACTATACATTACACTATTTAAAACCACAGCACACCAACCCCTTTTCATGTCTCTAGTCTGGCATCTTACAATGCTCTTGAGCTACAGTAGCTTGGCCATAGCAAACGTGTGAATCATTCTTAAATTAGGGAAAATTTGGAACGAGCCAGCCAGTAAACAAAACATCATGCTGCCCTATTAGTCAAAGTGAAATATTGGTAAGATAAACAATCTGCACATAATAACTGCACCAAGACAAATGCTGTGTACTGTTGCAAAAAAGAGAAACTGAATCACATCAAATAAATAGACACGTTTTGCTGAATAAAACTAAAAGCATTGACAAATTCAATATTGTTTGAATTACCAGGTACACATACAAAATTTAATACAGACACCCAACAAATATATGATTGATGAATTAAGATTTATTATTAATAATTAAGAGCTGGCTTTTGTACCATGCAGCCAAATGTGCCAGGCACCACAGCCTTTTACTCAATATGAAACAACCTGAAACTCAATATCTGCATTTCTTCCATTCAATTCCTTTCACCTAGACACATTCCTTAGTGCCCCTCCTCACCCCCACCTTTGAGCCTGGCCCCCTGCCCAGACCTCCACCTTTCCCAGCAGGCCTCTGCTCGGCTCTCAGCCCCTTCCCTCTGGCCCTCTGCCCACTGCCCCGGGCTGGAGAACTGCACTGTAGGGGGCAGAAAAACAACTTCCACCCCAAGCTCCCACATGGTCACCCAGCATGCCAGTCAGACAAGCCTGGAGCAACAGCCAGGGGAAAGCGACTTTCAAGAGGCTCTTTTCTCTCTCTCTGCCTCTCTGTCTTTTTTCTCTCAGTCCTATAGGTGCTTTATGTATTAACCTTTGCTACCCCATTGGTTTGTTAACACACCATCATATTCTGACTCTCTCTCAACTTTCTCCTTAGGTAGGTCTCACTCATTCACTCCTTTCTTCCTTCTTTCCTTCCGTTCTTCCTTCTTTTCTCTCTGGGCAACAGAACAATCATAAACAAACATGACAGAGGACAAAACTGGCCTGACAGTCAAGCAGACAATGTGATACATAAAGAGAAATAGACCCAGAGAGAGAGACAGGAGGGTGCATCACACAGGAGTTGGCTGCATGGTCAACAGTCCTTTGAGAGCGGTCTCTGAGACGAAACACCTGTTCTAGGATACTGAAATACAAAAATACTGGAAAATATCTCTCTCTCTCTCTCTCTCTCTTTCTTTCTCTCTCTCTCTCTCTCTCTCTCTCTCTCTCTCTCTCTCTCTCTCTCTCTCTCTCTCTCCCTCACACATACACACACACTAAAAAATCCACACACTCTAGTTTTGCTCCTCCATGCTGTTCTACATATTCTTTTAGTCTTTTAGTCCCCTTGTGACACCCTGCTGACACAATCATGCTGTTCTGTGCCCCTTCACTTCTCAAGGGAGACAGTCTGCAATGGGCAAACACACACATAGCACATTTTTACCAGCTCTGCAAATTACCTATAATCTTCTAAGTTGCTGCTATTTCCACTGCCATGCTATACTTCAGTACCCCTGATGAATTTGGATACCCTTCTTGTTCAGGTGCCATACAAGCTAAGTAGGGACACACCATGCGAATTAGAAATAATGCAAATCATTGAGTGGTCAAACAAATTTGCCTTTGCATTTATAAAGAGTCATCTTTATAAATGTCTCCGTCTGGAATTGCTTCTTCATTTCACCATTTAACATCACCAGTTTCTAGTTAGGGCAAATCTCAAATGACTTCCTATTCTCTTTTTCTGTGCCCTACATACAATATAACATAATGAAGCTCTACCTATGAAATGCCCTACCTAGTGCCCTCACAAATTTGTGTTTCAGCCATGGATGCATAGCATCTTGTAGTTCTCTGTATTAAAGGAATTAAGGATTAAAGTATTATCATGCTTAGCTGTGATTGTTGTGTCCTTGGGCTGCATTTAATGAAAGTTTGCTCATCTCTGTATGAGCACTAAATATTAACGTATTGTCCCTCATGTGTTCAGAAGCTTTGTCTAAACTCAAACTACTCTGGTTGCTTGTCTTGAGAGAAACCTACACACACACACACACACACACACACACACACACACACACACACACACACACACACACACACACACACACACACACACACACACACACACACACACACAGATACACTTGTTTGGGATATGGATAACCCTGGCTTCTAATCTGTTGTTGAGCTGTGGTGAGCCATGCTGTTCGGTGGAGCAACGCTAATACACACTGTTCAGCAGTGATGAACCCTGCATGATAAAGCTAACACACTCTAGTCAGGAGATCCAGTGGACTCAGTTGGCCATGTCTCCCAGAGGATCTCAAGTGAAACACATATATCCTCACATGCTCCCCCTGTCAGTGGACAGGAAATCATTCAAGGTTCAGAACTGTGGACGATACGCAGCTTCAGACAAACTCAGACACACAGTGAACAGGCGGTCTGTCAGGGGCCTGAGTCCTGGAGGACAGAAACACACACACACATGCTGCTCACAGCCCATATGGAGCGGTTGGCACCCAAATGTGTGCAGGCAGCCGGCTTCATTCCCAGGGCAGAAGGTGAAGGGCAGGGGGCCGGAGGCCTGAAGCTGGAGACATGGGGCCGTCATAGAATGGGCCCCACAATCCCCCAGCTCCCCTTCACAGTCCCCTCCCTCAGCTGGGTGCAGTCAGATTGAGGACACAATATAGGAAAACACTGACCATCTTGATACCGTTTCTGATTTGTAATAGTTTCCATAAGAAGAACTTTTTACCACCACGATGATGTGTACTGCCATTGGAATTATTGTAAATATGCATACTCATAAGTTTCTCTCAAGTTGTACTTACAAGTGGAAATTTTTGGATGAAACTTTCAATTTCATTGAATTTTTATTATCTTTACTAAGTCAGTAGTCTGTGGTAGGTCATTCCTAATTTCTTTAAATTGTGCTACTGTTATTTGGGCAATAGACACTGGCACACATTTATCTCTTATACTTATTCTTTGGAAAGATACCAAAATTGATCAAGCCAAAATGCGAACATTAGCATGAACAATACAATTAAATGGGCAGGATTTGTAAGAACTAATTCTTGCCATTTAATTGTACTGCTCATGCTAATGTTCACATTTTGGAAACAGGACCCCACCAGGGACATGTTAAGAGTGCATCAGTACATCTTAATAAAGGTTTAATCTATATCATTAGCAAAAAGTTGATTTCTTGATTAGGTTTCTCAAACGCACACAAGAAAATGTTATTGGTCACTATCGGTTCTGCCCCCAAGAAAACATTTGTGCATCCCAGAGGACCTGGTTTCTTCCCAAAAACATTAAACCCACATTAGCAATCTACAGATGTAAAACAAGTTCTCAGTGAATGTCTGAAGGACAGAGAAGAGAGGAGAAGAGGTTGCGGGACAACAGGGGCACTGGCAGTGGTTAAGAGGCGTTTGACTCCAATGCAGCACGGTGTGTGTTAGCGGTGGGGGCCTGCACCGTTAAACAGCTGCACATTAATTACATGTGAAGTGTACCAAAACAAGTCTCTCCGCTGCTCCAGCGTCAGCAGGCCAAGACATCTGGCATCTGCTCCCGCTTTCTACCACACATCTTTCTCAGCATCTCCTTCACTCACTCAATCACTCTGTTTCCCATTTTTCTGTGCTCTATCCCTCTTGTTTGTTCCCCTCCTTCCAACACAAACTGTCTTTTGTTCACCTTTATCTTATATTCCTTTGATGACTCTCTCATGGAGAGCCTGTGCCTCTTTAGCTCTCGTGTGAGTGTCTCTATGAGTTTTGTCGGGGAGTCAATGGGAAGCAGCTGTGTACCAGCCTTGCAGGAAATCAGGGCAGCAACAACCTCACTTACCCCCACCCTCACCTCTCTTTGCCTGAGTGCATGCCCCTGAAATGAGCGAACATGCAGCACTGAACATGTCTTTGTGCAGTCTCCGAGTAGAGTACACAAGTCTCTCTGATGTGTGTGTGCTTTGGAGCAGAGGCTCTTGGCCGAGATCACACAGTCTTGTCTGCCACGTGGCCCTCTTTGATCAAAAAGAAGCTGTAAAGCTTCAGGTTAAGGCTCACCTGCTCCCCCTGTTAGCACACACTGCTTGTCTGCTCCTGCCCTGGCCTCTGAACACATACATAAACAACCTGAAATGCTGAGCTACAGCCTCGGCCACTGCATTTACACCACATTACAACCGGCAAGAGGAAATGGTTCTATATATATATATGTTATGATGTGAACTGCTTGGGATACTAAGTGTAAGGTTACACTCCAGCATTTGTCAACCTTCACACATCCATTACATATGTAGTTTATTCCTTAAAACCTTTTCTGTTGTTTTTTCCCCCTCTGTACAGGGACATTATTTTCTGTGGTAAATCGAGGAATACATACACAATAGATTTGGTAGCCAGGGCAAAAAAAAATACTAAGACATTTGTGATTTAAAAAAAGCCCATTTTAAACAACAATTAAAAAAAAATTCTGAATCACATAATAAGACAGAAGCGAATTGAAAACTGCAGACACAAAGATATTAAGATATTAGTGAGGGGGGAAAAAGGAACATAAAACCCAAGACTGCAGCACAACTGAACTATTTTAGCACTAAGAGCGGTAGGAAATAAATTAGTTAAAACAGAGACAACTCCCAATTGACACTGCTTGATGAGTAGTGTGTGTGTGTGTGTGTGTGTGTGTGTGTGTGTGTGTGTGTGTGTGTGTGTGTGTGTGTGTGTGTGTGTGTGTGTGTGTGTGTGTGTGTGTGTGAGTGTGCATGTGTGTGTATGTGTGTTTGTGTGTGTTTGTGTGTGGTCTGTAGCTTGGCTTGCTTGGTAGACGGCCATGCTTGTCTCTGACCATCTCTCATTTTTCTGAACTCAATCAGCCAAACCTCATTGTTAAAAATAGTCTGTGTGCCTGCAGGCTGTCACACTACAGGGGGAAGCTAATAGAGAATGTGTCATACCGAATTGTGTGTGTGTGTGTGTGTGTGTGTGTGTGTGTGTGTGTGTGTGTGTGTGTGTGTGTGTGTGTGTGAGGGGTGTGATTCCACACAAACATGCTGTAACACAAAGGTGTTTTATGGCTTTGCAATGGCCACATTAATTTCCAATGAATTGTCTAACATAGCCCATATAAGTTAAATACAACCAATTAAATCACAATCGGTGTTCTAGAGATGTTTGCCCCTCTCTTTCTGTGTAAGAGACACACAAAGAGATATATAGGAAATCAATCTGGAGCTACTTCTATTTAATTGCACTTTTATGCTTTCCTAGTAATATTGATGACTCATCATGCTCCTTGGGTGTGTGTGTACACTGCATGTCCAACCAAATACGCTGCTCATGCACACAAATGCACACAAAATTCTCATTATTAACATACTGGTTGATTTAATCAGGTGTACTTTCATTCAGGGTGGCATATGAAGGATATGATAAGCATCTCATTTTATGCAAGTCGAACTTCAGTCCCTGTCGAGCTCTCAACTAAACATTTTCTTTCAGTGCACTGACTCTCCAGTAGTTTACAGTAATCCACATGACTGAAGCAGGCCATGTGGAAAGAGAACACACGCGCTCATGTGTGCTGATGTGATTTATAGACTGTTTAAATAAGAGGGCATTCACAGATCATATCCTATGTGCCTATGGAAATTCCCGTCTGAGACACCCCCTACAGTAAGATCAGGAGAACTACGTCTTCGTTTTTGCTTTGCTTTCTCTTTGTCAGTATAAAAAATGTCACTGAGGCAGTTGGAGAAACACAAGCCAGTGTGAGGTGATGGAGGTAGGGGTTAAGAATGAGGGTCCCTGGAGAGGACCTATACAAGCAGTCAGAGGTGTGAAGCTTCTGCCCAGACTGGCACCCTGGGAGCCCCTGTCATCTCATGGGAGTCTAGAGCTGTGTGGAACACCTGGACCTGCCATTAGTGACACACACAAACATTTAAGTAAAACACTAGATATGTGCACAATAAAGATACACACACAATATGGGATGAAAGAGACACCTGGATGGCAGTACTGAGAAAGGAGAGGATAATTCCTGTTGTATTAAACAGTGCACACCCAAGGGAGAGACCACAGCGCCCAGCCGAGGTTCAAGGACATGGAATGAACAGCACGTTAATGCTGTTATTACAGGAGACATTCTATCTCTCTCATATACAGTACAGAGAGTGTCAGCTATTCACTATTATTAATGAAACACTTTGTGTGTGTGTGTGTGTGTGTGTGTGTGTGTGTGTGTGTGTGTGTGTGTGTGTGTGTGTGTGGGTGGGTGTGGGTGTGGGTGTGTGTGTGGGTGTGCCTCCTCTTCACACTCACTTCTCAGGCTCATAATTCTTCCACCTTTGAAATAAACCATGCCATACTAATTGTCGTGCCAATTTTGACTTCAAATCACATCTCTGAGAGTTTCTTTTTTATCATATTATGCCATTCAGTATTAGGAACTACAGACAGTTTTGCACCAGATATTCTGAAACTATAATCTATACATCATGAGCTTAGTGTGCTACTGCCTCCTATAACCACACCTAACAACCTGGACATGTCACACATGAATTAAAGTTAGACATAACAGACATAAATTTCTTTAAAATATTTTTTTTCCTTGTTTACTGCCACAAAATACCACCGGCTCTCTGTTAACAAAAGCTAATCACATCCATGCCTTGATAGCGCCATCAGATGTGAGCTTTCGACAGAGCTGAGCACTATGTGGCGTGGCAATTAGCCCAAAAGAATAGCTGTATCAAACCACTGTGAATAGCAAATCAACAGAGCATTATGCTAACAATGCCATTACCTCGCAAACAAAAAGCGGCCCCAATCCCCCACACATGCGGGAGGCTACGGATCAATGCCCCGCAGGACATGCGCTAAACAACACACAGCGCCACCGACAACAGGTGGGGGCCGCTTACTCACTTTGGTCTGTTTTCATAATTGCGTTATTATTTTGTCGCAAACACCTATGCTCTCCCTGAGATGCTCTGCTACATGCATGCACACAAGCGCCGCTTCTTTCCACTGTTCTTTCTTTTTGCTGTTCAAACGAGAAGGACTTTTTGAAACTCGTGAAGCAATCTTAAACAACAGCACAACCTGAGGAGTGGCCGGCCATTAGCTTTGTGCACCTCTACTTCACTCTCATGCATGTTGGTGGAGCGGTGATAAAGAAGCGTGCTACTTTTCAAGGTCAAGGCCACGGTGGAAAAAGTAGCACAAAAAAAGGTATAAAGTTTTATATGGCCATCAACAAAAGGAGCTAACTTCTTAAAATTTTTTTATAGTAAATGGGGAGAGAGGGGGTGAAAAAAAAAGTACAGTCTCTTTGTGTATTAAAGAAAGCACAGTGTCTGTGTTCAAAGCAAAGGTGGGGGGGTCATCCAGGACAGAAAGGAGAGGCTGAGAAAAGAACCAAAGGACGAGACAAAGGTAGAACGAGCAGGGAAAAAATGTGCTCAACATGAAACAGATCAAAGGCTGGAGCAACGAGAAAGAGAAAGGCCAGGGGGTCCAGTAATTACGGCCCACATCCGCCAAAGCATGGGGCGAAAAAGGGCGAGGACGGGGCCTCTCTGGAAAACTTCTCCAATCCATTGGCTCCTGGGGTTGCTTTGCGCTAGTCTTACACACACACACACACCCACACACACACACACACACACACACACACACACACACACACACACACACACACACACACACACAGAACCCAAACCCCCACTGGGGCGTACAAACATTGCCAGATCCCATTCTGGCCCTCCCCCTCCGCCAGCAAGGCCCCAGCCCACGCAGGGAGCTCTCCTGCTGGCCCAAAGGAGGATGGCTGTCCACTGTGACTGCCCGACAGAAATTAAAAAAACTTTTGTTGGGAACTTCTGGCATCGCCCCAGGGGCTGTTGCTCTGGGAAGGAGAAACTTAGCTGACCTTCACACACATACAGAGCAGAAACTACACAAACCAAGAGCACGATAGCACACATGGACCATTATGTATGCACATACATGAATGTAACCCATAAATACAAAATGCCAGCACACACACAGGCATGCACAGCACCACATAATCGGGTTCTCCTGCAGAGTGTGGTGGAGGGCAGGCATGGCGGGAGCAGTAGATCAATAGTGGCTGCTAGCTGCTCGGCCTCGGCGGCAGAAAAAAGGATTGCAATGGGACCGGCCTAAAAGTACAGCCCCATCCTGACTTCAAACGTCACCCCACCTCTACTTTTTAATAACACAGGAGAACTGAAACATGGAAATGACTTCAAATATGGACGTGCAGCGGCTTTCAAGCCTCTCCTCTCCTCCCTCCCCCTGGCCGAGCCCCTAAGCAGCGAGAGCACCGTGGCCCCTTCTCTAATGGCAGAGCAGCCGCCAAACTCTCCCATTAGACACGAACAATCACAGAACAAGCAAAGCGCTTTCAGCACACAGAATATGTATAAATGTATGGATGGTAGAGAACTTTTACCCTCTAAACCAATATCTGTGTGACACATGGAACAGAAACGCAGACGAAACTATATTATGTTATGATGTTATGAAGATGTAACTTTTCTGTTTAACACACACACACACACACACACACACACACACACACACACACACACACACACACACACACACACACACACACACACACACACACACACGTCTGTCTGCTCTTTCTTTATAAACTGTATCTGAGCTCATTTCCATTTGTCTGCCACACACACACACACACACACACACACACACACACACACACACACACACACACAGGCTCACACACACAAAGTGTGTAGACAGTCACAGAAGAAGGGCGTGCTTTTGTAGCAGCACACACTCACTCACATGCCCCAAAATTAAATTAATATGAAAAAAATTAAATTAAATCAAACCCCCAAGTGTTTTATTACTTACTAGTTTCAAGCTATTAAATATGCTGTATTACTAAAAATTAATAATTAAGGACATACAGTGGAGTGTTATTACATAGGGGAAAAACAACCCTTACATTAAGGCTTACAATCTTATTTAATGTGTACTCACTGTTTTCTTTTACATTGGGGAAGTGTGCCATGGTTCTAAGCAGCATAGTATTATGTTACACCTAGTGGACAATTTGCTTTCTTTTCTTTCTTTCTTGGCCCTTCACAAATGGTCAGTATTTCTGCTTCCCACCTTGTTCCTTTCCTATATGTACTACTTGCTAGAACTACATATAAGATAAGAAATCATTTTAGATGTGCTACACTTTGTCAAGCATCTTTTTCTGCTACCGGTCCACCAAGTAAAACCAGGTAAATAATTTTGCTCCACATAAAAAATGGACATCCAGACCAAAAAAGAGTGGAAGACATGGTGGATGATAAACTATTTGCCTAAGGTGATGTGTGCCCCTCTAATGTTTCTCTCAATCAATCACACATAACACACACACACACACACACACACACACACACACACACACACACACACACACACACACACACACACACACACACACACACACACACACACACAGTCTCTCTTGCCTTTCCTCTTAGCTCTCCTTAACTTTCTTACACAGTTCATTCGTGTGTGAGTGTGGTTGTGTGTGTGTGTGTGTGTGTGTGCATGTGCGTGTACGCTGGTAGATTATTAGTCCTCTCCCTGAGACTGCGATCCGCACCGACCCCTTATCAGGCACACACCAGTCAGCCCTGAGCCCCTGCAGCTGTCAGAGTCCTGTCCACACACACACACACACACACACACACACACACACACACACACACACACACACACGAATGCACACTCTCCCCCGATCCCTCTGCTCCATACCCCCTTCCCACTTTATCTACCCGTTCACAGGCCGCACACTTTGGCAGCAGAAGGGGGGGTGAGGCTTCCCCTCCTTCCGTCCCTCCTCCATCAGCAGCAGTTCCAGGCCGCCCTGGGAATGGAGCGTGGAAAGCAGCCTGCATTGCTGTGCCACATCCCGGGGGAGTTCATTACTCGAGTAGGGCGCTCCCACCAGCCAGTCAGAGAGCAGGCCCGCCATGGCCCTGCTGCGCTCCAATGGAGACGCTCTCATTAAATGCCACAAAAAGAAGGAAAGAGAAGCAGGGGTGCAAATGATAAAAGTGAAAGAAAAGCAAGAGATGAGATAGAGAACGGAAAGAGACTTGGTTAGGGTATTCCAACAGGCAAATTTAAAGAAGAGGTCATCGGACATCATCCCCCTCCCAAAAAGGGTCTACTGACTTATTTAGTGTGTTTTCCAGTCTGCACCCAAACCAAAAGCAGGTTTAAATATTTCACACCGGCTGGTGGCACGGCGGTGCATTGGAGCTTGGAAGAACAGCAGAAGGATGCTCCAGATCTTTAACCCCAATACACAGGCCTTCCACTTTGAACATTCAACCCCCATCACTCACTCTTTCTCTCTCTGGTCTCTCTCTTTCTCTCCCTCCAGGGAGGCTCCTATGTCACAGTCTCAGACAAATCAATGCACATTCACCTACACTTATTCCGTTCCCCAGTTATCATTCTCTCCACCATATTACTGCTCATTTCACATCCTTCCTCTCTTTATCTATCCTGCCATTCCTCTCTCACTTTTCTCACTTTTGGTCTCAGCGGGTTTCTCTCATGACCCGTCCAGGATGCAGAGGATTCCGATCAGGCAGTTACACTGGACAGCTATTTCTAGGGACAAAGGACAGGCAGAGGAAGTGGGAGAGGGGAACAAAGACTGCTCCTGACACCCAGGGGAGCAACCAGCCACATCACTGACGTCAGACGGTGTGTGTGTGTGTGTGTGTTTGTGTGTGTGTGTGAGAGAGAATGGCCTGTAATGGGTGTATGAGAGCCTGCCTGAGGCTGGTCCAGGTCCCTGAGGGGAGCCCTCCACATGGGAAGATGCAGAACAGAATAGAGGCTCTCTCTTATATTCTCTCTCTCTCTCTCTCTCTCTCTCTCTCTCTCTCTCTCTCTCTCTCTCTTAGACACACACACACACACACACACACACACACACACACACACACACACACACACACACACACACACACACACACACACACACACACACACACACACACACACACACACACACACAAGTGGCACTGCTCTATCATCTCGTACCGCTCCCTTCAGTCACTCTTTATGCACACAATAAATAGGCCACCACACACACACACACACACACACACACACACACACACACACACACACACACACACACACACAGACACACACACAATCTCACTCTCTCTCTGTCTCTCTCACTCTTTTTTACGCTTATTTCCTACTTACTGTAAATGAAAGCATTGATGCAACTAAAGCTTGAACAAAAGAAAAAAATCCCACTTTAAACAGAATAAAAATACTTAAGTCTCCTCAAAGAAACTTCACACAACAGGCATAAGTGTGTGTGTGTGTGTGTGTGTGTGTGTGTGTGTGTGTGTGTGTGTTTGGGCATGAAATCTGGTGTGTGCATAAGAGCAAGTGTGATTGTGGTGACGTGTGTAGGTCTTTTTGTGTGGTTAATGGACTCTGGAGTGCATGTTCGCATGTGTGTGTCAGAGAGAGAGTGAGAGAGTGTGTGTACGTAAAGGAGGCATGGCAGGGCTCTTTGAAAAGAGTGTGGAGGCAGACAGGCTTGCGCGCTTTTTCTCGGCGTGTGCGTCCCAGGGGCAGTGCTTTTCCCTGACATTTCACTTGACAAAGGCAAGCCACACCTGAGCGCAGGGTTAAAACTATTATAACAGCTCTCCCCCTGGCACTCTGCCCTTTGC
>NC_062530.1:17002339-17034839 GCF_022655615.1 Tachysurus fulvidraco | reverse complement strand
GATGTTTAACAGTTCCAATATGTACATCATTTTTCTTCCTGGTGCTTAAGACAGACAGAAGGACACAGAGAGGGTGAAAGAGAAGGAGCACATGAAGAGGGGTGCAGGAATCCAAGGGAACATGCTGTTCCTCATTACTGCTGCCTTTCATAAAGGGACTGGTGACAGCTCTATTCTGCGACACGCAGGGTCACTGGGGTCACGCCGGGCGTCCAGGTCACATTCCCACATACCAGTCTGCGCTCAGACTAATAGAGGGTCACAATCACACTTGTTATCACACTTTCTGCAAATTTTTATGTCTTTCCTTTTTGGCTAATTAGTAACACTTACAAGTCCTGCTTACTTTTACCAATTTAATCCAAAATAAAAAGCTGTATAAATCTTCCGACCTGCCTATTAAACAGACATGGCTAATTACGGTATTCTACGGCAGAAACTCTCTCACTGAATGAATGAATAAATGAATGAATAAATGAATGAATGAAATAGCAGTCACGCAACACTCAGTTTTGCTGAGCAGATGATTAAATTGGCTCATGTGTGGACTTTTTAGCCTGAGCTAATGGATTATATTTGACCAGCAGCCTCCACTGCTTGAGTTATACATCGTAAGTGGTGCTGTTGCCATTGAACCTCTGAATCACCTGACCTCATCCGCCCACACAGCGGACAAAAGAAAGTGCCTCGGCCAAAAACTAACAAACGGTGGCTTTTTTTTAAATAGTGGACAAACACATAACAACACACCCACACAGTCACTTAATGAGACTATTGACTGGAGACATTAACTCAAGAAGACGATTTCACAAGATCGACTCCTATAATAAATCAGGCCTCGATCTGAGCCGCAGTCTCCTACGGAGGAGTGAGTGAATCAGGTTCAGAGCTTCGTCTGGCAAAAGAATTGTACTGAAAAGGATTTTGTCTGAATATCTAAATAACGTAGTAATGCCTAGTGCCTAGAACAAATACAAATAAAACATGATTAAATATGAAGATACGTGATCAAAGCTGGTGCCATCTGTGAATTATGCATATAGATGAAAATAGGAAAGTAAATGTGTAATTGTGTACTTTTATTATCAGCACATTTATTCATAGGTAGACACAGTCTTCTTCAAAGCAATGAATACAAATGAGTGTAAGCTTTCTTTCCTCTCTCCCGAAGAAAACGGAAAAGTGTATGTGGATATTCTACCATTTCGACTTTTTCCTGCGCATACACAGACAGCCCAAATATTTACTTTCCCTTCTTATGACTGCAAGCTCAAAACAAGCGCACATGTGGTAGAGACAGTGTGTGTGTGTGTGTGTGTGTGTGTGTGTGTGTGTGTGAGAGAGAGAGAGAGAGAGAGAGAGAGAGAGAGAGAGAGAGAGAGAGAGAGAGAGAGAGAGTGGAGGGGGGGAATTACATTTTTAATCGGCTGATTTTTCCCTCTGAGCAGGCAAGATGAATACAAGGAGTCTGCCGCCAACACACACGCTCTCACATAGACACACTCCTTTTTTGTGTCCTTTGGCAAATTCTTCTCTTCCACTCTTGCATGAAGTGAGTGAGAGAGGAGGACAGGAGAGCAAGGGAGAAAAGTGGAAAGAAGTGAAGAGAAGAGGAGGGGAGGAAAGAGGAAGAGAAGAGAAGAGAAAACGTCCCCACAGAGTTTTTCTCCCTTCCTGGTGCGAGCGCGGCCCCCGCCGAGTCCCTGTGTAATTTGCAGTGCCTCAGAATTCAGGTATTAATAAAGCCCCCATGGGGAACTGCACACAATATAACCCTACATTTTCAGGCATTATGAAAGGACGCCCCCAGGGGTCTTTGGCTCAAATTTCTGAAATGCAGGCATTGTAAAAAAAAAAAAAAAAAAAAGTCACCCCAGGGGAGTCTCTCCGCAATAGAAATCTGCTGAATTCAAAGCATTTTCTCAGTCCTGGTGGGAACCATTACTCCCTCTGGAAGCGCTTTTTTTCCCCCTCACTTTTTTTTTAACAAAACATGTGTTGCTGACATGTTGACAGATTGCTCAGTGAAGTGTTTAGGTGCATGCACAAGCCGGGTCTCTGCAGAGACAGAGCCCCGCTCCCTGGCAGAGAGACTCTCAATGCTTCCCAAACTGGTGCCATCCATATTTCATAACAGGAGAGAACAGGCAGGAAACTAGGGCTGGGTGAGAGAGAGAGAGAGAGAGAGGAAGAGAGGGGGGGGAGAAAATAAAGACACAATGGGGTAAAGATACACAACGAGTGACGTAAAGTGAGGTAAAGAGGAGTCACCGTGGAAATGGAGAGTGAAAGAAAAGCAGAAGGAGAAAAGGAAAGAGACAGAGACAGCAACAGAAAGAGACAGTAAAGAGAGGGAGTGAGAGAGACGGGAGAGAACTTCATCGTGAAAAATGAACCCCGTGATGAAAAATGACTTCCAGTGTGCTCCGAAACAACCCTCCTCTGTCTCCCCCTCCCTTTCTATCCGTCTCTCTACCCCTCTCTCTCCCTCCATGCTGTGCCCCACACCCCTTACCCCCCACCTTCCCCTCAATCTCTCTCTCTCTCTCTCTCTCTCTCTCTCTCTCTCCCTCTTCCTCTCTCCCCTACAGAGGCAGGGCTCTTTGCTCTCCCTGGAAAACCTGAGTTTACAACCAGCTGTGACTGCATTTGTATCTGTGCCAAGGGCTTAGTGGAGGAATCTTCAGACCACCCTCTGGCTCCAAGAGAGGGAGAGAAAAACGAGCTAGAGTGAGAGAGAGAGAGAAAAAGAGAAAGAAAAAAGAAAGAAGGAAAGAAAGAAAGAAAGAGAGGACCAAGATACAATGGCAGACACATTCAGGGAGCATGCTTAGTCTCATAATGCAAGCACTTGCACTCTCACTCACCTACAGACAACTAAAATAAACACTTCCTAATGAATTCCTTAAAACACAAACATATAACAATTACAGAAACAATTACACACACACACACACACACACAAACGTACACACACACTCACGTGTGCACGCACAAACACACACACACTATCCTCGCTCTCTTTCTCTGTGATGCTGGATCAAGTTGCAGGTCTTTCTCTCCTCATTTCTCCTCCTCCTTCGCTCACCCTCATTCTCTCTCTAGATGGATGAAGGGAAGAAAAGTGATCTGTGGCTTTAATAAGAGTCATGGCCTCCCAGGATTCAGCTGCCACTCTGACGACAGGCACGAGCTCTTGGAGCAGTGGGGGGTTGTGGGGAGGATTAGAAGTACAGACAGAAGTGTGATGTGAAGGCCAAATCCGGTGTCGAAAAAAAAAAAACGGCAATGTGCGTGTGTATTAGAATTGGTCAATAGGACAATACAATACAGACATCATGACAAAAGTTTTCATCATACATCTTCTGTGCTCCCAGTAACAAGTAATAGATAAGACGCTAAAATCTACTATTGTACCAGATATTTCATTTTTATTTCTATTCTCTTATCATTTAGTTTAGTTTAATTCCATGAGAGCCATCACTCGATGCTTCCGAAGCAGACATTAGCCAGCTGAATGCCCTTGTTAATCAATTACCTAGCAGACTATGCTGATTTTGCATTTTATCTTAGCAGAAGGTTTTATGTTAGCAGTTCAGATTAGCTTAGCAGAACATTTTAGTTTTTTTCAGTTTGTTTAGTTAAGTAGAATATAATTGAGGAAACTTTGGTTCCAGAAATGTTGAAATCGTTGGGGTTTTTTCTTTTCAATTTTATTGATTTTTTCAAATCTGACACTACTGTTTTGCTGGCACAACGTTGACAAGTTTCATGAAAGTGCTTTCAGATACTGTGATATGATATTTTTGTCATATCACCCTCGCTTTGTGTGTGTATGTGTGTGTGTGTGTGTGTGTGTGTCTGTTTGAGAAAGCACCCCAGGGAGAATGAACTATGCAGTGACCCAGCCAAGAATACACTCCCCTCTGTTACTTATAGATGCCCAAACACACACACACACACACACACACACACACACACACACACACACACACACACACACACACACACACACACACACACACACACGCATGCACAGCATTTAAACATGAGCAGCAACACAGCTGTAAAACTGGAGGGCTTTTGAACAGAAATACTGTGTTGCCATCAGCTTACTAGGATTTAATATTGTTTAACAAATATGTGTGAAAGTGTGCGCTATGACAAGTGTGGTTCAGACTGGCGGAGAGCTCCAGTTTCTCTTTCTCACTTCCCTCTCTCGCTCTCTCTATTTATCTGAGAGAGGGAGAGAGAGCAAGCGAGCGAGAGAGAGCAAGCGAGAGAGAGAGAGAGAGAGAGAGAGAGAGAGAGAGAGAGAGAGAGAGAGAGAGAGAGAGAGAGAAAGCAGGAGAGCTATTCCTGCTGACTGAGCCATCCTTTCACTCTCTCACTCTCTCCCCCTCCCTCTCTAGAGATCTGGCTGTTCCCTTCAGTCTTGTGAAGGCGGGTTAATTAGCACTCGCCTCCTATTTGTATCTGACAGCCGGAGTGCCCGCCTTTCGTCTGACTGACAGCTCTCCCGTTTACACACAACCACCTCTCTCTCTTCTCCTCCTCCCCTTTCTGTACACTTCTCTCTCTTTCAATCTCTCTCTCTCTCTCTCTCTCTCTCTCTCTCTCTCTCTCTCTCTCTCTGCCTCACTTCCTCCCTCAGTCTCTCAACACTTGTGACCTTTATTTCACATGGAGACAAGTATACACACATGTACACCTTTTTTAGTGACAACAGTCAAAGGGAGGAAAGTTCAAAGGTTGTCTGCTGATAAACCAAGGGACAAGAGAGCAGTCCAGGGGTTACACAGATGCTAAAGTCTTACACATTCAAGTAACAAGCAAGATGATTAGGAAGCTAAAATATTCGACTACAGTTTGACCCATTTCATGCAGTAAAACATTATGGAGTGCTTTCAGGAGGACTAAAACACATAACCAACTGAAATGTGAGCAAAATCATATATATATATACATATCATATAGATATATACACACACATATATAGACACACACACATATATATATATATAGTCGCCCAGGACGAGTAGACTTCCATCATACCCAGTCAATACACAATAATCTTACCCTAGTCAATTCAGTTTTATTTGTATAGTACTTTTAACAATGGATATTGTCACAAAGCAGGTTTGCAATAATATATAAATTCAAGATATAAATTATACTCCCTAGCAAGCCAAGGGAAAAAACCTCCAAGATATTAGGAAGAACATAAACCTAACCTGTTGTCTCTAATGTTTACAATTATTACTCGATAGCATCATTAAACTCCATAGAAATGCATTACACACTTGCTGTATTCTATTTAAGAATATCTTTAAAGTAACTATCACTTAGATTTAACCAGGGAAACACACACATACAGACACGTATTCACTGGACAAGTGTACTGCGTTCTTATTCCCGTCATCGCAACTTTAACTGTTTTCCTTCTCCCAGGTTTCATTGCTACATGCATGTGGATTAGTTTTTATTGCTATGACTGATTAACGTAGTCTCACGAGTAGCACTGACAGAACTCAATACACAATGCAGATGAAAGCTTACATGGTGCATCTGGTGTGAATCTGAGATAACCCTTAGCTAGCTTTTTATTTTTTCACAATGACATATTTCACACCCTGCCAATTGATGTCTACTGAGAGTGTGAAACATGAGATTCAGAGAGCAGGTCAGTGTACTTTGTTAGACATGTTAGCATGTGTCTGCTAAAACAAAAATGGAATCTAAAGTGCTGCAGTGAAACAGGAAAGACAATCAAATTCACTCATGGATTTGCTGTCAATGGAGAAAAATGGTGATAATTAGTGAGCACTGGCTCTTTTTTACACTCCAACATAGCATTATAGGTTTAACGAGTGTTTGTCAATTATCAGTGGTTATAATGTCGATGCTAGAACCGAGTTTGTTAAAAAGCAAATACTTGGCATAAAATGTCTTAGCAAACATTTATGCCACATTCAGTAGAAGTAAATGTTTTAACTGATGTTTTAGGGTTTTTTTTCCACTATTAATATATAAACATTATTCAACGATATCTGTGAGAGATCCGTGAAAACTAACATACAAAATGTCTTGTTGGAATAATTGAAATGTCTTTGTCTTTATTCTGTATGTTCATTTTGGGTGTACAAGCTTGTGCTGTAGATCCACTGCCAGTCAAATTCTGAAAAGTGAACCTAAAGAAAAGCTCTATAATTATAAATTGGTAGTGACATGAAGAAATGCTTATCGTGTTTCAATTTATTAAGATTGTGACTTCACAGCTTCAGAATCCCTGATTTGATTCAGTGGAGTTTCACAGCTTTCAGTGTCTATATGGTTTCTTCCAAGTTGTCTTGTTTCTTCTAAACTACCAAAAACATGCGTCTGTGAAACGGTGAAAGTGTGTGTGTGTGTGTGTGTGTGTGTGTGTGTGTATTGTTGCCCGTTGATAGACTGATATCCCAGCAAAGGTGTATTCGCACAGCACTCTCATCATTACCAGTATAGTTCATGATCCATAAGGATCCCTAATCAAAATCAATTTTTAATTGAAGATGATCCACTAAAATATGAATCCTTCTGTTTAATGTTCTTCTCAAGAAACAAGAAGAAAAAAAAACCCTGTTCCAAAACATTTGTCTGGCAGTGTAGTACAAACACATACACAGTGCAGTAAAAGGAACTACACGGTCAGTCTGACTGCTGAGATGCTCAAAGGCTGTAAGCAAAGCTGCTTTATGGCATAACCTTGGACCTTCTCTCCTCCGCACCCCGGGGGGTAACAGGGCCTGAGTTCCTGCCCAGGGCAGCCTGCAGGGTGGGGGCAGGGGGCAGATGGGGAGAGGGGTCAGCTGCACATGGCCACAGAGGAATAAAGAGATGCTGAGAGAAGGAGATAGGGAAAGAAAGGGAGGGAGTGGGCGGTTAACAGCCGGAGCCCAACCGTGGCCGGTCTTGGGGCACTGGAGCGGAGCAGTGAATGTTCTCCATTTGATCTGAGCTTTTTTTCCAAGCACTCCGTGGGGAACCAGTGCTCCAGATTCCTCCTCCTGTAGAGATTCCCCCCAGACTTGGCCCACACTGCATGCACACCCAATCGTGTGCGTGTGTTACACCCACCCACACGATGATATATCGCACAAATATATTATCACAGACATCTTAATAAGTATGTACAAGAAGACACTAAATTCCATCAGATGTAAACACACAGATAGCAATGAGGCAAACAGAATCCCATTCGTTACACACTATCAAATTTAACATTCGGTCCATGCATCTAGTAAATCTCTCTCTCTTTCTCTCTCTCTCTCTCTCTCTCTCTCTCTCTCTCTCTCTCTCTCTCTCTCTCTCTCTCTCTCTCTCTCTCTCTCTCAGACAAATGGTGGAGAGCAGAAACTAAGCACTAGACAGGGTTAAAGCTCTTTGTGCAGTGGGAGACCAAATGGTCATACAATACTGTCACACATTAAAGCAGGACTGGAAAAAGAAAAATATGACAGAGAAGGAACAGATCACGTATCACACACATTATGGGATTTCAGGCTATAATCCTATAGCGCATGTAATATTGTTAGGAATTGTATTTAATTTTGTGTGCGTGTTTGCTTTTGGAGAATATCACCACACTGACTGTCAAGTGATCACAATAATATTTCTAAATCAAAAGGGAGTTTATGTTGGTGCTGTGTTATTGGCCAGGCTCACCATAGTGCCAAGGGAGCCAAAACCATGACCCTTCTCATAAAATATGACAAAAATGGCCTCCAATCTTATCCGCACAAACACTCACTCACAAAATGGCGTGTTTGTCCCCTATCTGATGCGGTTGTGGTTCAGTGTGTGGCTCTCCCTCACTAGGCAGCCTCCCTGTGGTATGCAAAGAACGTAAAAGGATTCGCCAGTGAGTGTTTTTTTTAATTTACCACTCTTTTCAATAATAAAAATAATAATAATAAAACCTGAATCTTGTGTGTGTGTGTGTGTGTGTGTGTGTGTGTGTGTGTGTGTGTGTGTGTGTGTGTATCTGTTTGGGAAGAGGAGAGGGGGAGAACGACGCAGGCAGAGATGTGATCCCCTAGCCACTGCTCTGGATTATTCCGCAATCTCCAGCACTCCCCCCCATGGGAAGCTCTGTTTTATCATTTCATTTTGTTTCTCTCCTTCTTTTCCCCCCTCTGCTAAGCAACACGTAGCTTGCTGACGGCTGGGGAGCAGGCGGCGTGTCTCATATTCAGGGCCTTGATTTCATTACGCCACCGCCAGACAGGCAAACGGGGTGGGGAAGAGAGGAGGCCTGTGTCACGCCATATTATTTCCCACCAGAAACACATTCCCGCTATTTGGCGGCTTCACCAGGGCCGCTGACGCTCCGCACGACTGCTTTCACGTCATGTCCATGACTAAATGGCTTTTCAATCAAAGCCTGATTGAATGTTTTATATAAAGAGGAAAAAAATTCTTTTTAAAAAAAATCTTGCTGTTAGGCCATCAAATTGCACTCGTTTCTCTCTCTTTCTCTCTTTCTGTCTCTCTCTCTGTTATACCCCCTCCATGCATGCATTCTCCTCGTTAAGGAGAGGCCCTTGATTAATCTGCGAGGAAGCAGATGCCCCTGCAGGGCCGCTTTCAGCGTTTCATTAATTACCGCGATTGTAATAACGGGCATTGTGTTTGTGTACAGCGTGTTAGCTTTAAAACACTACTCTCCTGAGGGACACCACTGACTCCAGAGCAGCCACTCCACACATGCACATGACACACGACACACACACACACCTCTCCAGTGGAGAAGCCACTGCGAACTATTACACTGACACGTTGACACAAATGGTGGAGAGAGATAAGAGTCAGTCTGGAATAGGAGATGCAGTCTGACTGAGACAGCAGGCTTGAGCACAGACACACACACCGTCTACATTCTCTGACTGTAATGGCTTAAGATGAACATGGCAACCCCTGTAGTGAGAGCGTGTTGATAGAGGCACTCTCTCTGAACAGTTCCACACGGACAGACTGACGACAAATAGTTTTGTGCAGTAGCACATGTAAAAAAAATGTATTTTATAAAAAAAACAATAGATAAGAATGTCATTAAATCTGTTTGGGATTTTGTTTCTGCCAAGAAACCTTTCTAGATTTAAAAAAAAAAAAAAAAAGTCACTCCCTTAGAATCATGGCAAAGATTTATTTATGAATACAATCCATCTATTTATATAATATTTAGGCAAAGATTCGCTAAGATATTTATTGATTATAATGAATATAGGCCTCCTAAATCAGGACCCACACCTGCTGTATTAACATGGATATTTGATTCCGTCTTATCATATTAACAGCACTTTAACTAGTAATTGTTAATTGCTTGAACTGTGATTAAAGTTGACCTTATTTTTCTTGATTTAAAATTATTGGCATAAGAAACACACTTTACATTTCAAATTCACTAAATTCATATCACTAATCAATTAGACTGACAACTATAATGATATAATTATAGCTGTAACAAGTTTCTGAGGAGTCGATCTTGTCACAAAACCTACGGTAGAAAACAACGTCTCTATAACAGATTTAACAGGCTACATTTTTGTGGAGAGTAAAGATATCAGAAATAAGACTGAAATGTACAGAGGGAGCGGAGGAATTGTGTGTGTACCTGCAGGACAGTGGTTAGTGCGGTGCTCCGTCAGGTCAGCTAGGCACTCAAAGTCCTGTTGGCAGTTATCACAGGTGAAGATGGACTCGTCATCCAGATCCTCTTCTCCCGCTCGCTCGTCGTGGCTGGTCACGCTGTGCTCACCATCTTCACCGCCGGCACGCTCTTTCCCGTCAGAGTCTCGCTCGGGCACGGCCGCATCTGCACCTATACCCGCAGAGAGAGAACACCGCCGTATTAGCACCACCAAGTTTTGGGCTCTGCATAATCTGACTCAAACAGGAACCAAACAGAACACAGTGTTCTTTCTAGTTGATTTTCCACCAGCTACAGGAATGGTGACAACACTAGGAATGAATCCCTCATGGAAAAAAAATGCTTGGATATTTGTATTAAAAAGGCTTGCTGACTTAAGGTTTTCTGGTTTTCAATAACAAGAGCCGCACTGAGCTGAAATTAAAAGACCTTTGCTTTCAACCAGTTGTAGAAGCAAATCTAACACAGCCTGAATGATCATAAAACTGAAACAGATTGCCAGTCTGTCTGTTTGTGCATGATAGATTTTTTAGGAAATTAAATGTTTACCAGTTGCAAATTTTTTATGCTTTATTTTTTATGCTGCATTAGTGTTTCTGGTGTGCCACAGTATGTATAAGCAATCATCCATCTCCCAAAATAACATTAATCCTGATTGGTAAAAATCTCCAAATGTGTAAACAGGTACATCCTACTGAAACCTTTGACAATAAGGGAACAAAAAAAAACACCCTTTCAATAAATTGGAAAATAAAAGACACACAACACCAATATCCACCATGCCAATTAGAGCCGTCTGGCATTAGTGTTTGTATAGTGCTACAGTAACACTAATGCGTGGCACATCATGCTAAGGCTGAGTGATATGATTTGGGTTTTTCAACACATTAAATAACAGCATCATCCAACAGCTGTTTAATGGCTCCATTTAAAAAAAAAAAAACAATCCTGTCCTGCTGGAAGTTTGTTATCAAAGCTACACATCATGATGCATTATACATGTCTTGTAACATCATCATGATGTATATTTTTTATCACAATGCCCACAAGTACATCATGGCATAAAGTTAAGTGTTGGCATTGCGGCAAAAGAGAAGACTGGAGACTCGACTCAGGCCTGTGTGCCACAAACTTTCTCACAGGTCCGATATCCACCAGCCCAATCCTCCTTCTGCCATTGTGGCTCTATTTTCACACCTTATTATCACATTAAACGCTGCGCTCTGAAAGGACTGCACCGGAGACCATGAAGAGACAGCAGCAAAACAAAAGGAAAAAGAACAGAGAGATATAAAGAAGAGTTGAAAAGGGGAAACGGTAAAGAGACACAATAGAATATGCGAAAAAAGGTGGACCAAAAATTAGTAAAGGACAAAGAGAGAGAGAGAGAGAGAGACAGAGAGAGAGAGAGAGAGAGAGAGAGAGAGAGAGAGAGAGAGAGAGAGAGAGAGAGAGAGAATAACATGAGAAATAACTTGAGGGAACATGAGGGTAGAGGGAGAAGAAGAGCAGAGGGAGGGAGGAATGGAGAAAGGGAGGAGGGCAGCTCTCCGACTCCCCTGGGCTTAACATCCTGTCTAATCATCCTGGACTTGTGCAATCAGAGGAAAAGCAGGAGGTGGCCATTCCTGCTCTTTGCCATACTGTGTTCAGCAGCTCTAATTTGCCCGGGCACGGCTCTACACTACGGCGCTAATCGCTAATGGAGCCTGGAGTTCGGGACCAGACCCAGTGGCTCACTTTGGGCTCCAGCCCAGATTGGACTGCCTTTGCTAGAGGAAGGAGGGGAGTGATGAGAGGTGGGATGGGGGTCTGGAGAGGTGTTATGAGTGAGGAGAGTATTGAGGTGCTCTAGTTTCTCTCATACTATCCATCCGGTGGGGTGAAGGTAGTGTTTGGATGTTTGGTGTGTGTGTGTGTGTGTGTGTGTGTGTGTGTGTGTGTGTGTGTGTGTGTGTGTGTGTGTGTGTGTGTGTATTCAGGGTGGGGTATGAGGAATGGCCATCTGTCCAGTCGTGAGAATGCCGTCTGGACAGGGAGGAGAAAGGCCCCTAACTGACACTACACCGATAGTGGTCCTGGGCTGCTGTTTTATACTCTATGCCCAAACACACACACACACACACACACACACACACACACACACACACACACACACACACACACACACACACACACACACACACACACACACACAAGCATACACGCAGTGCATTAACTGTGCTGTTTCATACAAGGCAAGTTCAAATCCTTAAGAAAATGGATAGTGATTTATTCGCACTCCATCCCTTTCCTTGTTCAGTCACACACACGTGTACACACACACACACACACACACACACACACACACACACACACACACACACACACACACACACACACCATCGTTCCCCCAGGTACCCTGATGCCAGAGGTATGGGCACTGCCAACCGAGGCACATGCCAGCACAACCTGCTACCATGGCAACAAGGGAGGAGCCAGATGGGACCTTGCTCTGGCCCTCTTTACCTCTCCTCCTCTCCTCCCTCCATCTTTTTCGTTCGAAATGAGCCTGGATCGTTCGGCTTCCACACCGCAGGACAGCAGGCGGGATATAAAAGCTCCTGGCACATAGCTCTGAACCATACACACCTCCAGTAAATGCTACACTTGCTTATTTGCTTTCTATTCTCTCGTCTTCTGTTCTCTGGTTTACCTCCATTTTCCTGCCTGCCATCATCCCCCCGTCCTCTCCAGTAAGCATTCCTGCTCTCCGGAGGGGGAGGTGGTCTCATGAGGGGGTCTCCAGAACACACTTCATTTAGACTGCCATTACAGCTTTCTCTCTTTCTCTCTCTCTCCCTCTTTCTATCTGTCTCTATCTCTATCTCTCCCTGTGTGCACTGGATTGATATACATGTGTCGTGTACCCCAGCTGCACACTCGCTAACTCCATCCATGGCCTTGATATGAACACACGCTCACACACTCACTCACTGACTCTCTCTCTCTCTCTCTCTCTCTCTCTCTCTCTCTCTCTCTCTCTCTCTCTCTCTCACACACACACACACACACACACACACACACACACACACACACACACACACACACACACACACACACACACACAATCTTGTCCCTTAGTCTGTAGAAAGCTGCTAAAAGTTCTGTGAAGATCTGTATGAATAACTACATGTTTACTGAAGTAAACATGGTTCGACTGGATTTTTCAGAGAGGCAGGTTTTCAGATATAAGTGAATTGTGACACAGAAGCACCAGATCAATTCATGACTCAGCCAGGACAGAGGAATATCAGTGACATTGGACTGCTGATGAGAAGTTGCGAGCACCACCATCATTGGGCCCTAGAGCAAGCCCCTTATTCTTCGATGTATATAAATACATTGAAATCGCTATGGATCAGGGTGTCTACCAAATGTAAATTCATAAGGAGACGTCTTCCTCGAGAAAGTCATGTTATCCCCCTACAGGCAAGCATGTACACATCGTCTACCTTGAACGCTGAATTCACTGTTCAGCAGGGACTGAGAGATGTTCAAGCCCAGCTATATAATCTGCTTAGACCTCAGACATGTGTACTTGTTCAAACTCAGAACACACACACACACACACACACACACACACACACACACACACACACACACACACACACACACACACACACACACACACACACACACACACACACACAGGTATTCTCTTAAATGCTACTTCCAAGAAAGGGCTTTATTCAGAGTTGGTGGTTTAAGTTTCAGTTAAAAGTCAAAATGTAAAAATTGTTAAAAGTGTATGAAAGTTCTCTATATTCATATTTTACAAATGATTAAGTAGATTTTTCTGTGTGGCACATTCAGAGTATTATAATTGCCTGTGTGTAGTTTACAACTCTGACCAAGGTTGCCATTTTTTCCCACTGACTTATGCATGATAAGGTTTAAATAGGAGAAAATTTAAAAATGGCAAAAAATTCAATGTGTGATGTTAGAATTGTCTGTAACTAAGACATGGCAAGCTATACCCCATATACACAACTCCAACAACTATCTGAGTAAACCTTAACTGAAATTGCTGATTTGGAGTTTTATGTTTAACAGCCTTCTGTTGCTGTATTGTCTTTTGCCTGTGTCTTATATTATCTGCTGCCTCTTGTCTGCTGATGTAACACTGGAATTTCCCACCTGGGCTAAATACATTCGTATCATATCTTTATTTTTGTCCTGTTATCTTGTTTATGCTTATTTAACACCGTTTAAATGTAGATGGAAAGCTCTCACAGATTGCTCCTTTCTGTCACTGTGTCACATGGCAGTAGAGGACAGACCCTCACAGTCTCAGACCCTCAGACATACAGGATTTGTGTATGTGAGAGCATGCATGGAGCAGCCTGCTCAGCTCAGCAGATATGTTTCATTGTGCCATGCTGCCAAGCCCTTGATTGACACTATCATTTATCAAAGCTGGTGTTGAAAGTCGCTCCCGTTAGCATGTCCGATAAATGACCTTGACATATAACACGCAGAGGTGCAGAGTGAACAAAAAGAACAATGCCACACACACACCCACACATGTTCATGCTCATACCTTCACACTTCTGTGTTTGTGTGTTTTAATCAGTAATTTACAGTGGGGTGTGTGCTGCTGGCCATCCCGAGCGAGAGAGGTGTGTTAATGAGAGCGTGGGGGTCCCATAGGAGCCCCTCTAACCCACCACAGATCACCTCATGGATCCCTCAGCCAGCTGGAGCCCCTGGCCCTCTCTCAGCAGTGGGCCATTATCTCTGAGTCACAGCCCGTCACAGTGCCAAGAGTCTTCACACACACGCACGTATGCACACACACACACACACACACACACACACACACACACACACACACACACACACACACACACACACACACACACACACACACACACAAACAAGAATTCTTGTCAACCTACACAAACATGCATGGGCACTGGTTTAAAGCAAATACTAAATGCTGTAAATATTAAATATTTGATTTATAAAAATTATAATATTTCATTCTTTAATTTGAAAGGGGTGTGTGTAAACATGTAGCTAGGAGTATAGAGTAACAAAGTACTTGTACTTTAGAGCGCATTACTATTACCGTAAATGCAATAGTATTTTTTAAGTGTAATGATATCGTATTTAATTTTTACTTAAATATTCGACTTTGTGAAATTTGTTTTGGATCACTTCAAGAATAAAAATAAGCAATGTATTTAATACCATAAGTCAATTAATAGAGAGTGAGTGTAAATTTTAAATAAGTCCATTTACAATTTAAGGCAATACACATCTGGAGGCAAAAGTCTGCAGCAGCAGCAATGTCTGAGACAGTGAAGACAGAGTGAGTAGACAGGTCCCTGGCCCAACTGATCAGGTAAATTGCTTTTTAAATGCTTTAAAGGAAACAGCACGATAATGAGCTGCAAAAGCTGACGAGGCAACCTGTGAAGGGATAGATTAAATACATTGGTAAGTGTACAAAACACCAAAGGCTTGAACAGTGTATGAATTACCATGAGCTAGCTAGTTAACAAACCCCAGAACATTTGCCTAAGTTAGCTAGCCATCTAGTGTTACTTATTATCCAACATGCAGGGATCTGTCTGCAAGGTTCTGTTGTAAAACAATTTACAGCATGTGTTTATGTGAACAATTTGTGTCTAGTCAATAAAATTTGCCAGTGAACTGGATAACAAAATGCCCAATTTGATCCAATACCAATCTACTCTTACGTAACTGTCGGTTATAAACAGGGAACACATTTAATCAGCAGTTTTGTCTGGAGTTCTCCATATAATCTAAACCAAATGAATGCCAGAACTGCGACATGACTAGACCTCATTGAGCAATTCACCTCAAACGACTGCATTACACTTGAATAAAGGTTCTAATTGTATTGTCTATAGCTGCTCCGTGGACATCTCAGCCTCAGGACACTTAAGGACACACTACAAACACTCTCAAACTAGACAAATACAGCTATAGTCATTCTGAACAGAGGGCAGATTCATTATGTGTAATATATTAACATAGTGTACAAGATTTATGTGAAGCTAAAGGGCCAAAGTTAATGTTAATGTGAAGCATCTGTTCCAAAACAGATGGACTAGATTGTTTTGTATTAAACAAATATTCGGTTGTTTTTGGAAATTCTGGCTTTATCCTTAAATACTCTGTATATTATATGTTATTTTAGCGTTGTACTAACAATATTAATAAAGCTTTTATATATCTGTCTCACATAAAGTCATGTTAGTGGATAGAGGGAACTGTTTAGATATCACTTTTACCGCTCCTGCACACACACACACACACACACACACACACACACACACACACACACACACACACACACACACACACACACACACACACACACACACACACCACCTCTCTTTTGCTCTCACTCTCTCTTAGGGAAGACAAACAGCCATGTTTGTGTGGGGTAATTAGATGAGGAGAAGTGAATTAGTAGAATCCACAGAGCAGTCGTGTAGCTGAGCACAGCCCCGCCTTGCAGGGACCTGCTAATTACCCCTCGTTAGGTTGATATGTCCCCCCCCCTTTTTTACGGTGCAGCGCTGCCATCGTAGTGAGAGAGAAAAAATAATTAGCGTCAGATCGACGCTGGGCTTTACGGACTCCGAGAGGCATCCTCCACACTGAGGGTAGGAACAACAAAACGAAATCCCCAAAAAATGATAATATGAAGAGCATCGGTGGTGAAGTATACAAACACATGGTACATTCCCCATTGTGATGAACAAGCATTCCATGACACGAAGGGAGAAATGTTCAGGTAGAACTTCTATCCCACTTTTCCTGTTTCCAACTTATCCTGATGTTAGAGCAGTGTACAGTGGCCAGTCAGTGCAACACTGATGTGATACTGATATCATTGCAGGCAGCAACTAAGAAACTCTGTAAGCATGTATTTCTATCTATCTATGCATAATTCCAGATATTCAGTGTTGGTAAGCTTTAAGTTGGCATCATGAATTAATGTCCATAATCTGTGTCATGTCAATATATCACAAATTCGTGGCATAGAATACATCAGTGGATGACTAATCCGATCTAATTCCTGGGGTCACCATGGGAGTCACAATACATCCATCTGCTATACCACTTATCCTACACAGGTTCATGGGGAAATTGGGGAAGAAGGCAGGGGGGAACCTTGAACCTGGTGCCAACCCACAAACACACCCCATTTACTGACAACTTAGAGCTTCTAATCAACCTACAACACATGCTATAGGTTGGGGAGAAAACCGGAGTAGCTGGAGGATGCCCCGTAAGTGTGAGAAAAATATGCAAGCTCAACATACACATTATGGAGGCAGGTATCAAACCAACACCAGAAGTGTGAGGCAAACATACTAACTACTAAAGCAACATATTTGTTAGGTGTTCATGATGTTAGGATTGCTCTTGCTATGTATGTGTGTTCTAAAACATCATTATTTGAATAGTAAGAACAAATTCACAAGGTTTGTTTGGTGGATCCTCAATCATGTTATTACTAATATAATGGAATTTTTTTTTTCTGAGGTGTTTGTTTTAAACATTTTTGAGTATCTAGTGAGCTGTATAGCAGTCAATAAAATACCTTTAAGTGTACTTACATGTCCAATAAAAAGTTTCAATAAAATGACAAGCTTTAGATTATTGTTTGATCAACTTCAAGAGAACAAAGAGAATCTGGTGAAGGAACTGTGGTAAATGACAAGAAAAGCTAATTTGGTTTGCAGACATTCGGCAACATTAAATGTGGCAATAAGCAGGAAGAAATCGAATGTGTTGTTCTTTAGTAGATAAAAAAATTGTTACTATTGAAAAAATGGCTCTGGTAAACAAAATAGAAATAAAAAACTTTGGAACATGCTAAGTAATTAACAAAGTAGCAAAGTAATTAACTTTGGGGTTCATTCCACTACCAAGTCATTGATCATTTTCCTATAACAGTATGTCCCGCTGTATTTTATTCCTTCTGTAAAGTATTGTGAAAGGGGAAATCCCAGTATGATATCGGACAAAGCCAGAAGACAGACAGAGAAAAAAATATGTGGTTTATGCACAGTATCTAAAATGCATTTGAGTGATTCACCCGCAGGGATACATTCAGTGAGACACATGCTCCTCTCCGTGTACACGCGACACCTATATGCAGCCCTCTGAACACAAGAGCCATCAATGTGCTGTTCCACAGTGGAAAAAAAAATCAGCTCCAACTTCAACAAGACCTCTGCTCTTTTTTCTCTTACAAAAACATCAACACTACAAGGCTACCTTTCAACTCCACCTCGCGCACACTCACACACACACACACACACACACACACACACACACACACACACACACACACACACACACACACACACACACACACACAGTCGTGAGGCAAGTAAGAAATGGATCAGCTGGTGTAAAAGTGTGTTAGCGCACTACACACACAGAATTCCTCTCTTCCTCGAGGACATGAGTCAGATCTATGCTGCTTTCCGTGCTCGATTAGGGATGTCTGATCTCATCACTTAACTACAGCCCAGCTGTCTGAATCCATTACCTGTCCTGTCTCTGAAACGGCTTTCTTTTGTCTTTTGTTACTGATCAATGGACAACAGTCTTTAGCTCACTTACATCCCTTCCAGCTCTATGTATTAGGGTTGTGGTCATTTGAGGATGTAATGCAGGTGATGGGGTTGCTGTGGGATTGTGGGTATATCATCAAACAGATTCCACAAGACTAACTGGTGGACAAAACATTGTGTTGTATTTGTACAACAATTGTATTTTGTTCAGTCATTTATTTTGCTGACACATAATATTTGTGATTTTTAAACTCACAGTTCTTTAAACTCTTCTAATCTCCTTTTGTGCCAAAAGTTGAGTTAATAACAGTGTCATATTTATGGGTTTAATAAAACCCGCAAATGTTATTCCATCATTTGGCAGTGACCTTGAAACCTGACTTTCAGGGTGACATACTGTAAGTCCAACATATATTGTCAGAAAGTGGACACTGTGGTGCTAGACTTCCTACTCTACTTAGACCTAGACTAGTGAAACAAGTGATTCTCCACTGCAGCCTGCTTACAAAAGCCACATCACCTGTTAGACTGTAATATGTACAAGGTTTTTATATTTTTAAGTAATATAAATTACACCTAATCGGCACACAGTTTAGATCTGTTTGTTTCCTCTGCCTGGAATAACTTGCCCCATGAGCTGAAACTTAGTGACATTAGACACATTTACACTGATTTTAAATGACCTGGAGACAGAAACATCCGGCTGTAAATGTGTGGCAAATATTTTATTTCAATTTGTACGTAATCAAGCAAATGCACAAGACTTCGTGAGACGTACTGTGTGATTGTCTTGATTGGTAAAAGGCCTGGTTTTGTTTTGCTCTTGACTGAATCCAGTCTTGACACCAATGCTGGAAAATATGCCATATATAAGTTAGGCACAAGCACTCTTTTTTATCCCTAAAAAATCCTGATTATCCCTTTAAGCTCAGATTGGAATTTACACACTAGGGAGAGATGGGCAAGGCCTCTGATGGCCCAGTGCTTGAGCAGGTGCAGGCAGACTGTGTGTTTGAGTGTGTGTGTGTGTGTGCATGTGTGTGTGTGTGTATGTATACGTGATGTCTCTGGGGAGCACAGGCCCTAACACAGTAAACATAGGGACCTATTTAAAGCAGGCCTCACTGTGGATCTACTGGCCTGCGCTTGCTATGTTTCCACAATACGATGCAGCCCCCTGGGGACCCCCACCATCCTCCTCCAGCACAACCTCCCCCAAAATACAGTGTACCAGCCTGTCCCCCTTGAGGGTCCGGCACCCAGTGCCCTCACACCCACAGGGACAGAGCAAAAAAAGAAGGGATGATGAAAGAGAACGTCATGGAAGGAAGGGAATTAGAAATCACACGTGCACATCCACAACACGGATGGGATGACAGCTGCTCCCCGACGCTGTCACCTGTTTCGGGCCAAGGCTTTATGAGACACACAAGACGGGCTTACACACACACACACACACACACACACACACACACACACACACACACACACACACACACACACACACACACACACACAGACAAGCACTGATACGTACATACAGACGCACACCAGACACACACCTCCCCTTCACACTTTAGAACTGTTTTCCTGTGGCTGCCTTGGGGAAATTAAAAATATATTATGGACCTCCAGAGGTTCATGCAAGGAGATGGAGAGAAAAAAGGGAGATAAATGAGAGAAAGAGAGAAAGAGAGAGAGCAAGGGAAGGAAATGGAGTTCTTGGCTGTGTCCTCTTTTCTAAACTGCCCGCTGCATCACCAGGGGCAGGCGGGCATTACTGAATCGGTAGTGGAGCAGTGAGAGGGGTCATCATTTCTCCTCTACTTCTTCTCCACACTCCTCCCTCAATTCGGAGGAATAAAAACAGAGCTCAGCTTCCCCAGATGCTGCCTGGCTCAGACTCAGCACGCACTCCAGAGAGACGCTGCGCGTGTATGGCCACAAGACTGACTGATATCTCATTTATACATTCACCCCTTCAAATCACACATGCACACACATGCACACGCATGCATGTACACGCACACACACATGCATGCACACAGGCACACAAGCACGCACACCCTTTGGGATACAACCTTTCCCCATTATATTATGTGCTGGATTTGACAGTATGAGCCATTAAGGGGTTCATAAATAGTTCTGGCTCTGCACTTCCCACTGTCATATAAAACTCCACCAGCAGAGTGCCCATATAAGTGCAATATACAGGTGAGGCAAAGCTCACAATGTGTCTGAGGTTACAATGTCTCGTACAGTTAGAAGGAGGCCGGCCAATCACAAGGAGAGGAAGTGAATAAAATAATTCGATTCAGATCCATTACAGCCCCTACTGGCCTGCACATGGGGATATGAGCTGCTTTTTTCCACCATGAATCATAGTCAGGGACACGTACAGGCTCGGACAGGGTTCATGTCTATGTGAGGTTTTTCTCTTTAAAGAGTTGTGACTCATTCAGTTTGTTTTACCAATTAAAATCTCTCAAACTACAATCTCCAGGACACATGCCTATGTGTGTGCTTGTGTGCATGTTAAAAAAACACTTCATTAGCACTCCGTCACTAAGCAAGAAAAATGCAATGTTTAAGTTCACAGCTCTGATTGCACTATTAAAATCAATTCCCTCTTCTTAGAAAAAAAAGGCAAAGTTACATCTTTCAACATTATGCGTCTCTCTCTCTCTCTCTCTCTCTGTTGAAACTCTCCCTTCTTCTCCCAGATTCCACCCCCAACCCTCCTGCCGTCTCTGTCTCTCCCTCGATCTGAGTCTCCAGTGTGAGACCTGGCTCACATTCTGCTTTTTCTCCTTCCCTTCTCTTCCCCTCTGGGTTTGGGAGGGACGCTTGTTTTTCTGTCTCATGGAGCATGGAACGGAGAGAGAAAGAGAGATAGATAGAGAGATGGAGGGTTGAGGTGGAGGGGCGCATCTCCGGTCCTCTCCGCCAGCGGGGAAAGGCCTCACTCAGATCCTCTGGGCCATGCAGGCAGGGTGGTGGGAGGGAAGGGTCCTGCTCTCTTTCCTACAGACCACCCCCCCCCCCACGCTCCCCACTGCTCTTTCTAAACTCAACACACATTTTCCAAGAGAGCAGGGTAACTGACTTTAATACCAGGAAAAGCCTGCCAGTGTCCTTGTCGACATCATCTCACAGGGAATAAAGGGAAGGAAAACTTTTTTTGTGTTTTCCCCATCTTTTTAAATAAGAAATGGCGAGCAGCCCCCTAGAGCCCCGGCACAGCAGCACAAACAAACACAACAAACACAGGAGAGCAGGAACGCAAGTGGGGCAAAGGAAGGAGAGACGGCAAGAGAGAATAAGGGAAAAGGAACGAGAGAGAAACTTGAGGAGAAATGTGCATAGAATAGTGGAACTGCCTTCCGCATACAGGGAGAACAGGGGTGATAAATCCCCCGAAACAACCGAGATCCAGGAGAACAGGGACAAAAACAAGGGAGCGATGGAAGACTATGAGAAAGATAGGAACAGAAAGGGGGGGGGGGTTGGTTAGTGAGCGCTCAGGGACTCCCCTTCCTGCTGGATCTCACACACGCAGCGCTTTGTAGCCACACAGGACCGTAGTCAGCACCCCTCCCAGCACCCCCCCCCCCCATACTCCCCCAGGGCCGCTTAGGAGAGGCCCACGTCATCCTGTCACCCCCCTTGGGCCCTCTCTTTCCTACTCCATTCTCCCTGCTGAGCTCACCAGCCCTTCCTAACTCACACACACAGCCACATATGCTATCACCCTATCTCCCAAATTCAGAAACACTCCTACAAGCACACACACACACACACATGCTTTCTCTCCAGCTGGCTAGTGGTTTCCAAATGCAGCCTTCCAACACAATGAGTTCAACTTTAGAGAGATTGCTTGCACGTAGACCAGTTTGATGTGGGGTACAGCATCAATGCTGCATGAGCTAACCTTGTAATCATGATGCAATCGCAGCATAGACTCTTTCACAGACCATGCTCAGGAGTGTAGTGTGATTCAAGCTGTGCAAGGAAATGCACAAGGCAAGTAAGAGTGCATCTAAAAAATACAGATCGTTAGGATAACTTTCTCGGACTGTACAAAGTACTGGAACGGCCAGTACCGGTTATGCAGGTTTTGGTACCTACTCAAGATTAGGGGTTTATGGTACTCAGGAGGTACTCAGGTCATAGATGATTAGTTACACATGCTGTACTAGAAGGTGTAACAACACATACACCAGGCCTTGTCAACCTTCTACGACCCCATTTTAAAGGCTTAAAATTCTTTAGAGATTTTCAGTTCTATGTTAGCATGGCACTTTCACAAAGTTTCGGTCTGAAACAAAGCCAAAGCACATTGTACTTCAGCAGGATCCAAACTGTGATGTTGCAAATGTGCTGGCATGCAATAAATAAATAAATAAATAAATAAATAAATAAATAAATAAATAAATAAATAAATAAATAAATAAATGAATGAATGAATGAATGAATGAATGAATAAATAAATAAATGTTTCAGCCTGCAAAAATATGCTTTTCATTTTTATTAGCTACTATTTTCATTGGCAGACTTAATTACCATGACCATTACCAAGGTCTGGTGTAGAAAGACCTCCAAAGTGAATGAATGCCTTGTGAATGCCGTGTCTTGGCCCAAAACTGAGGTACATCCACTGTAATTGTGAAATTGCAAGCACCTCTGAATATCACGTAGTTGACTTAATTTTTGTTAATATTTGCAAAAATCGCCAAATCCTGGAAGCAAATCCTCGATTTTCATTAAATAAGTCACTTTAAGTGTATTCACCGTGACAGTTCCAGTCATCTCTCAAGTGGGTGGGAAATGAAACACACTCCACTGGTTACTGTTTGGATTCTGAAAGATTCTGCAGTGGGTAAAATAGCCTTAGTTGTCTCACCAGGCTGTGATCAGATAACTGTGATCACTTTTCCTACAATCACTCTTGTGAGCTATAAGACATTTGGATCTATTGCTCTGTGAAAAACAGCACATGACTCATGGGTCTCATAGAAAAACATTATATATAGCAACACGTTTTCAATACACTCCAAGCTAAAGAAGAATATACTGCCATGTATTTTCAACATACTCCATTTTTTTCACTTGGGAATAAAGACATAAATACGGACACACAATTCAAACCAGGCTATTGAGATTTTGTCAAAAAGACTGACTGAGCTGACAGGGACTCATAAGTCAGGAACGCATACATCCACCATATTCTGCTCACAAACCTCGAAAACAGGAAGCAGCTACAAAGCCTCCACTCTAGTGTGCACCTGGTCACTGTTCTCCAGTGCCTTATGAAAATCATTCTCTCCATCTCTCTACCCTGATCTACCTCCCTCCTTCCTTCCCTCCCACTAAGTGTAGGCATACCGGCCATGTGGAATTGATATTAGAGATTGGAGTGACTGTCGGAGTTGCAGAGAAGTCAGAGGAGACATATTGCTGATGTTTGTGTAAACACTGGCTGGAAGGCACCATGCTACTAGTCACAAAGGTAGAGGGAACGTACCTGCTGCTGGAGCCGAGGAGTCCCAACTTCCTGTACATTCAGCCGAGTCTGCCTCCTCCACTGCTGAAGAGCGAGAGAGAAACAGAGGGAGAGAGACATTGTTTGTGTTTGTAACTGAACCGCATACTATATTTCCAAGATACACTAATAAAGAGCATTGTTTTCAGCAGAGCACCATGTTAATAATGGCCATATAATGCATAATATAATGTGTGGCATCTTAATACTTGATGTACATCAAAGGCTTTTATTGAGTGCCTCTGAACTCCTGCATGCCCGAGTGTGTGCGTGAGTGCGTACTTTGTTTGTTTCCTTCTGTACTAATTTCGGAGGTGCAAAAACAGGTAACAGCGGCAGGGAGATGAGAGGAGGAAAGTGATGATGAAGGCTTTCCTGGGCATAGCGGGGGGAAGGAAACCCCACTGGCACACAAACAGGATACAGGCGAACTCAGCACACAATGAGCACTTACACCTCACCCCCCTCTTTCCCTTCTGAAAACCCCCTACAGCCCCTGAGCACGGCAACACACTCGCACACACAGGTTATGACTAACTCTAGGCATTAAACAATTAAAAGAAATACTCCGGCATTTTTCAAAATGGATCTCTATCCACAGTCTTTTTAGCACAATGTAGGGATACTGCAAGCAAGAAACCTGACCTGGTTCCCCGTAGTGTTAAAAAAAAGAAAAGAAAAGAAAAGAAGGAAACCTGTTTACGGAAATCTCATTTCCGATGGGCGATTGAAGAATTTTATCAATAAAATTCTTCAAAATCTGCGACAATGCGTAATATGCATTGAAAACTGCACCAGATCTCTTAGGATAAGTAAAATGTATGTAAAGTTCTGAATGTAGATTTCAAATACTGGAGCTACAGTAATGTAATCAGGAAAGCTAGCATTGATCTAGGTGGCAAACTGGACAGATGGATGGAGGAGGTGGTGGAAAGATGGATGAAGGGCAATATTGAGTAGATCATGGACAGAAGCAAATACCACTTTATACCATAGTGATTCTCCAGTAGAGAACTTCGCTCTAACAGGGAAAGATACAAGAAGTCATATTTCCCTACTGCTACTGTATCTGACTCCACACAGTCAACAACAAGGTAGGTAAGTGGACACCGGAGACGATGGACATGTCTACTGGTTTGGATGCCCAACTTCTACACTGCATAATACACAAACACATGTTGTACATGGTGTCCCAGCACATTCTTACACACACAATGCCACTTTAGTTATGTCTTAACTTATGGCTACTGTACTTTTTTTTTTATTCCCACACTACTACACCCGTTCATCACACATATATCATGTAGTTTTTAAACCTGCCAACTTGTAATATATTTCCTACAGTTAATCTGTAATGAAATCGTAGTCTGTAAATTACTTGGAGATGTAGCTATATGTATATTTAAATTTTTATTCTCCAATGTGAGTGGTATATATTAGGACCCTGTAGGATTTGGGGATTTTGAAATAGCAGAATTTAACACAAAATCAAACCCATGTTATTTGGAGGTTCTTGCAATTTTTCATACATTAAGTATCAGTACAATCAAATATATTAATTAAATATGTTTCTTAAGTTGCTAGTTGCATCGCAAATATTTAAATAGCTACAGCATCATCAAGCATTTTTCGCCATCAAAAACAAACAAACAAACAAACAAACAAACTGTGTTATCCTGGATTGGCTTCATTGAGAGTTAACTGTGCTATTTTAAAGTCAGACCTACTTGATGCTTGAATGTTGTGGCTGTTGTCACCACATTTCTCCTTTTGGAAATGATACGTCTCCAATTCTGAGGGTTTTGTCCACGTACCATCAGCTCTAAAACAACTACATTAGTAACACGTGAATAGAGGAACAGAGATAAGCTGTAAATTCAACTACAATTTATTTATTTATTTGTTTGTTTATTTATTTATTTATTTAGAGAGTATTAATAAGATGTTTACCACCACAAGCCACCGGAAAAGCTTTAATGCACTCAGACTAGACTTTAAGTCAGATTAAACCGGTTTATAGTTGTTTTCTCAGTACAGAGAAATACGGCAACATTCTTGTCTGCTATAATTATACCTCCACTACAGGTGTGAAAGAGAGAGATTAAGAATAGTTCTTTAATAGTACACACACACACACACACACACACACACACACACACACACACACACACACACACACACACACACACACACCCCACACACACACACCCCCACACCACACACACACACACACACACACACACACACACACACACACACACACACACACACACACACAGGTCATCTCTGGGTCTGCACAAGCAGCAGAAGCACAGTGAATTCTGTACACAATTGAGTGTTCGAGATCCACTTTGAGGATTATGGGCAAGAGCAGAAAAGATGACTATCACTAATGAGCTTCACAGGGGGTGAAGACAGTCATTAAGAGATCAAACTAGCCACTAGAAATGAAAATTAGACTTAGAGGGGAGTTTGCACAGGAGAGATTGAGGAAAAAGACAGACGTGGACAGATAAAGAAATGGAGAAAGATAGATGTATAGACTTTCTATACTTATTCTAAATATTATAAAGCTTAGAATGTGTGTGTGTGTGTGTGTGTGTGTGTGTGTGTGTGTGTGTGTGTGTGTGTGTGTGTGTGTGTGTGTGTGTGTGTGTGTCTGTGCCAACAGAGAGGAAGAGGAGAAGAAAGGAGTAAAGAGGAGGAGTGTTTGAGCTTTAGCTACAGGAGACTGTGGTTAGCTGTACTCCTCCTGGCACAGGACATCATGGCAAACCACTTCCTGCTCTGATTGAATCGAGGGAGGGGGGAACATTAGCAGGAACTGCACTGTCTCTGCTAGCTATGCTGCATTCCTTCCACATTATCATAGCCTTAATTACACACAGACACCGATCCTCTCCCTCTCGCATGCACACACACACACACACACACACACACACATACACACACACACGCACACACGCACGCATAAACACAGAGCACGATTGAGTATATTTCTTGGTCTTGGTATATTTTTGCCTCCCAGTCTGCACTCAGAAGGGAGCCCGGTGTGTGTGTGTGTGTGTGTGTATGTGTGTGTGTGTGTGTGTGTGTGTGTGTGTGTGTGTGTGTGTGTGTGTGTGTGTGTGTGTGTGTGTGCATGCGTGCATGAAGCCAAGGCTAACAGGTCTTCATGTTTACTCTGTCAGAAGGCTGCAGCCCCCAATTCACTGCACATGGCCAAAAGGACCGGCCAGTTACCACACACAAGGTTCCTCAGCCCAGAAATAACAGCAAACCTCCTCTGAGCTCATTTAAGCTGGCGCTATACATCTTAAACCCTGACCCTTTCTGTTCCTTCTGGTTCATTTCTCCTTAATTTTCTATTCTATTAATGATGTTTAACCTGCATAAATTACATTAAAATGCCCTCAGTTCCTGGAGTCACAGTTTTATTTTTTCTGCTTGGGTGCCTGCATACTCCTGTAGTATTTTTTTTTTTACACACAACTCCCCAAAAACATCACAGTCCATATTTCTCTAGCTGCTCTGCTGGCCTGGCTGACTCAGACGCCTTGCTGGAGTATTTTTCGGGAAAGGCATCATGCTGAGTCTTCTGGTTAACGCTCACTCTCTTGTTCTCTGTGGTGCTGGGTTAGGCCTTCCTCCCCCTGGCTTTGTGGTATGCTCCCTTTAGTCTGTAAAGTCTTACACTGCAGGCTTTTTCTACTGCACAAAATAACTGGAACTTTTGGCACCGTTTTGGCTTTTCCATCAGAATACCACAGATCCCAGTTGTATACTTTTTGTTGCCACCTGTTTAAGACTGGCATGAACAGAAACTAATGGTACATAGGAGTGGGGCTGTTTATTTCTGATTGGTTCATGCTGTACACAAATGTCAGATAAAAAGCAGAATCTGGCTTGCCAAAACTATAAGCCAGCAATTTTGTGCTGTTTTACTTTTCATTCTGCACAAAATGATTAAATTGGCATTTAACAAAAAGCAGAACAAAAATAAATAATGGCTTTTATAGTCAAACACAGTCAAAACAAAATACTTACTCTCTGAATATTTTAATGTGGTAAATTTGTTTTTTAAAACATTTGTTTCATTTTACTTACTCACAGTGTGGATTTCTCGTCCATGACTTTTCCATCAACGACAAGCCTTTTTTAAGACATTTGATTTCAAGTAATAGATTTTAATTTTAATGAAAACACCTTTTTTAATATAGAGTATTTAACTAATACTCATTTTCTATAAAACTTCTTCTATCATACAATAATCCATGCCACACACATGCACTGCACACACACACACACACACACACACACACACACACACACACACACACACACACACACACACACACACACACACACACACACAGAGTGACATACACCCCTTTCAAGGAAGTGAATGTAAAATGTCTCTTAAAGCTGGATATTAATTAATTAAATAAACAAATATTATATAAATAGCAAATTTACAACATTCTTTTCACAAGCAGCATGGAAAAAAAATAACTGCTGGTCTCTGTGTAATCCCAGACTGTTAATGCGGCCAAAACCCACAAATGACATGGACAAGGACTTCATCTCTACTTGCCAGTAGTCAGTCTAGAAAGCTCCTCCTCTTTCTTGGCTAGGGCAATTAAAAATATATATACTGTATGCATTTGATGGCTGTGTGATTCTCTAGAAGAAAATTATGCACGTTTAAATACTAGACGAAAAATATGCATGTTTATGTCCTGAAAACAGAAGTGCCAGATGATCCAAGAGATACAATACCCAAGAGTCTAAATTAACCCAAGTATTCTGATCTCCCTGAAAAGTCACTTTAGTCTAAACCATGTCTAACAAGCTGGACATTAAATCCTGAAGATGTGTCTTCCTAGTGGAAGAGAAAAATGGTAACTTACCCCTAATCAAAGCTCCACTCATCCCCTATTTACCGCTTCATTAGAAGAGATATATTGGAGTGTAGTCAGGCAGAGAAAGAGAGATAGAGAGAGAGAGAAATAGAGAGAGGGAGTGTGGGAGTGTGGAGGAGGTAGGGGGTTACGCTAGACAAATGCCTTGCACCTCAAACACACATACACACACACTCGTGGCTCTGTTTACCTGCAGGCTACAGAACAACAGCACCACACACAGCTGAGCATGACTCCCTGACTACACACAATGCAGCCAGGGGCCATGGCAGACCCCGGCCTCCTACACACTGCTAACACTGGACACCAGGCCAAGCAAAAACACACACACACACACACACACACACACACACACACACACACACACACACACACACACACACACACACACACACACACACACACACAGTAAGAAACCACACAGCACTTAAAATATTCACTGTGGCATTTATAAGTGAAATACTCGCATTTTTGAAGCTGAAATTCTACATAAGCTTTTATCTCCAGATGCTTTCATTTTTCGTACAATACACACACAGACACGAGCACTGAAGGAGTGTGAAAGGGCAGGTCCATATGTGAAGTGCAGTACTACAGATGGCTCAAAATGTGATCTCCCTCCCTCCCTTCCTTCCCCTCATTCATATGAATCAATGAATTAACAAATCTGCTATAACGATTGATGATAATGATAATAATTAACTAATAAAAATAACAATGGAACAAGGTTTCTCAAAAGTTTTGCAGGCAGGGAGTCATTTAAATGGAAAATAAATTGACCACAATCCCACTGTACAGTTTTCTGGTGTGTTCAGTACTATTCTGTGTATTTACTGGAGATTTCTGTTCTGGAAATTCCCTCTTGCAGAACGTATCAAACCAAGCTCGATGCTACTTATACACACTCAATATTCAATTTAGCTGATTTTTCATTGTGATTTCCAGAATTGTTGCAAAACGTAAAGTTCAAAAAAAAATATATCTCAGACCCCCTGGTGATGCTTCACAGACTTCTCTGGAGCCATTTCGAGATGCACTACTGTAGAGAATATAGACCTCACACGCTGATCTAAACTAAGAGACATGCAATAAACTGACAGAAATAAAGGCATAAATGCGGAGAGATAAAGCAAAAAAAAAAACACACATCATTAGAAAGAGATAAAAACACTCTTCTAATAAACTCTATTTTCCTCGTGGTACTGCAGGGAATCGCTCTCCTTCATTAGCGGGAGAGATATATTTATCTATTTCTTATGTTTATTCCCTGCAATGTCCTGGGTGTACACAGCATGGCTAATGTGAACCAGGAAGCAGGTGAAAGGCTAGCGGGATGTGTGTGCGCCATCCGATCATCATGCATCATGAATGATCAATTGCCACTTACAAAATGATCTAAAGAAACGTGGCTATTTGAAAATTTCCTGATAATAACATGTCCGGCTAGGGCATAGCAGGAAGTCTGTCAATTTGAAAACTATTAATGACATTCATTTGCACTGATGTGTAGCCTAAGATCTGTCTACTCAACCCATGTTAAAATGCATCATACTGCATTACTAATTTGTGTGAGCTCAGTAAGCATCTCCTCTAGTCCTCCACCAGTCAATAATGTAGCTCTAAGTCTGGGGTATTACGACCAACCTATCGTCATGGAGGCATTCACACAGCTTGGCAATCTTCCACCGAACACAGTTGCTAAACTCGAAAAAAGAAGTATCTGAATGAGGTGTGTGTGTGTGTGTGTGTGTGTGTGTGTGTGTGTGTGTGTGTGCGTGCGTGCGTGCGTGCGTGCGTGCGTGCGTGCGTGCGTGCGTGCGTGTGTGTGTGTGTGTATGTGTGTGCGTGTGTGTGTGTGTGTGTGTGTGTGTGTGTGTGTGTGTGCGTGTGTGTGAGAAGGACTACAGTCGGGCACTGCTGTGTTTAACTATATCTGTTACAATTGCTATTGAAGACTTCTTATGAGCCCTGTTTCCTTCCTCTAGCAACATCAGCTTGTAAATACTTAATAGAGTGGAGCACATAGTCTAATAATTTTGACATGTTTTTTTAACCTTGGATAACCTTAATGCACTCTTCTGCACCTGGAGGGGCAAAAACCTCTGATTGAAGATCCAAAATGGCTACCTGTGACTCATACAGTCAATATATACATAGCTGTTTTTAAATATAATAATAATAATAATAAAGCATTGCCTGGTCCAGATACAGATTCTGAGTTCTTTGCCCACTGTAGCCTCAGGTTTATGTTTTTGGCTGTTAGAAGAAAAGGTCAGTGGGGTCTTGGGCTGTTGTAGCTTAGTGTTTAAAGAGTGGTGTTTTCTGAGCTTTTATTTTCAACATAAAAAGTTATATTTCCACAGTTGTAAAGGTTAATTGAATAACTGTGGTCAATCTCCTCTGATATTGTGCATGAATATTCCACATCACATTTTTCCCCCACATTCTGATGTTTGATATGAACATGAGGTTTGTCACCTGTATCTGTATGGACTTTTACATGATCATGCTGCCATATGATTGGCTGATTGCAGATATACATGGGTTCCTATAAAAGGGGATGGTAAAAGTACAGGATATTGTACTATATTTAAATTTTGCATTACATTTGTGTAAGTGCTGGTAGATAGCTTATAGCCACAGTGTGTATGTTGTCATGGAGCAAAAGAGTAAAGCATTACAAATGACAATAGGGCTCATCATTGTAACTGGCTCTGTTTAGTAAAGACAAAAAAAAAACCCAGGTTGCAGTGTTGGAAAATGTATTGCAGGCACATTCCATGTTCCTTCTCTCTTTAAACTATTATTTAAAATAAAGTGGGAATAAAAATCCACTGTCTTCCCAAGGGCTGTCTTCTTCACAGATACAAGCATACTTGACATAATTTATTCCTATATTATTAGAAATTCCTCCTCAGTTAATTACTGCTGTGTTGCAGTAAGCATGCCGTGTTATTTGCATTTCTGTTAAGCAGTGTTAAACCCAGACATTACCATTTACAGCATCACCACACCACACACACATTCACACAGGCTAATATATGACAGTGTAGCTGACGGCAACAATGCAATCAGTGCTGCGACAACGCGAGTGGCAGGAGGGCAGGGATCAAACAAGCGTGCCAAAAACGGCACGCCAAACACAGCTTTCACATTTCACCGCCAAGAGCAGTAGGCGGCCGACGGCAGAATGACATAGGCTTTAATTGTTTTAAAAACGAGAGCAGAGTTTTTAATTTAACAGTGGCTGATGGTTATCGAGAAAAATAACACGCTTACAGGGGAAATGAATAGCATCCTCAAACACACATGCAAAAAAACAACAACACATCAACAAAATGCTTCGAATCCTGTCACAAGTATTGCACTGTTACTAATCACATTTCCATTGCACTGCACTGTTCAAATCTCTATTCCGATCAGTCAGGAGGTGTTAATTACTTTTCTAGAACTGCAGCTCTGTCAAAAATGCCAGCTGCAAGTCAAACCACAGGCTTAAATTCATGCACTTGTTCCTATACCTTATTGATTCTGTAGTAATTCAGCTTTATGGAAGACACACTAAATAAACTGCAGCTAATAAATCATTTTTTTCTTTAAAAGAGGGACAACATTTAAGGATCTATAATTGTTGCAGTGAAGCTTTCTGTAAGTAGTCGTCTGAGCACCAGCTAGTTTTCCACTACAGGAAATTCCCCAGGACAGACTTTGCCCTTTCTCTGTACCATAATTGGTGTAT
>NC_062530.1:16922339-16997339 GCF_022655615.1 Tachysurus fulvidraco | reverse complement strand
TCACTTAACAATCCTTTGGCAGTCCCGCTTTCACCAGTTTACCTCCCATTCCTAGTTTGACTGTAGTTGACCTTGCTGTCTCAGTATTTCCTCCACCCACTCTAACAGCTGTAATGACGTATGGCAGAAGATAAGTCTTCATGTAGAAGCTCTCTTATCAATGAACTGAGTAAATGGCCCTGGAGTGTGATGCTGGCATTTCCTGCTAGACGACACTCTTCTGCCAGACTCTGCCCTGCTTCTCAATCCATGTGCCTTGTACGCCCAGTTTGCCCGAAAACAACGCCAATTTTCCACCCCAAGCCTCCCCCCTTCCCAACGAGAGCCATCAGCGTCAACGGCCTGTCCTCAAAGCCTGGAGCAGGGAATGGCAAGGGAAGCTGATTAACCAAATACTTTTATCAGTGCTGAAAAACCCTCCACCTCACAATAACAGCCTTAAAAAGGCAAACTGGTGCCGGGGGCCAGAAACAGTAGTGAGCTGGAGATAGGGCAGCTCAAGGCTTACACAGCTAAAGCAAACAATAAAGACGGATGAGGTCCGGCATGCAGCCACGCTAGTTCTGCTTTTTCTGAGGACAAGAGCACTCTGAAATGCCTGCAGAGCCTTCCAGCTATCTCTACACACATACATAACGCAGTGAGATGGACAGAGCTCAGAAATAAAGGACAAGAAGGGACAAGTAGATGGAGAACACAATATCGAGATTTATGCTCTTGGGAAAACACAGATAATCAAAAACTAAGATGGAGCTTAATGCATCTCTGTGTCTTACACAAACACAGGGTTTATGGAGAAGCATGAGGATATATAAAGCCATAAAAATAAATGATGTCATAAAATTGAAAAGTACACAACATTTAAGAGTATAAAATAAGAATATAAAAGTACTACAAAACAAAATGAGTGCAGGCCATACCAAACAACACCACACTGCCGTCATAATAAATAAATTGAACAGTTTGCACAGACCTACTGTTAACTGATTATAAAGTCTACTGTGTATGGACTTGTGGAGACAGTGCACATTCACACACCAAAAAAAAAAAAAAAACACGTACACACATTCTCCGTCTCTCACACTTCCTCCCCCGTGGTGCGCACATGGCACATTCCTGGCGGTGTGGAGCGAGGCAGCTCTGGCTCCTGCCTCCAACAGGCCTTTCCTGAGGAAAGCCCAAGCAGCAGTGTCACCTCTCCCTCTTCCTCTGACTCTCTCTCACACACGCACAGATACATACACAAACGATTGTAAATTAAATCAGTGCCAGCAAATCATGCACCCGGTGTCAGAGACTTTAAATCTTGTAAATTGTGAATTGCGGCCTCCGTGGATTGCAATTGTTCGTCAAGCACCTCTTATAGATGCTTGATTAGATAGAGATCAGGGGATTTTAAAGGACAAGTCAACACCCTGACTTCCTTGTCATGTCCCTCAGATGATTCTTGCACAGTTTTTGCAGTGTGGTAGGAAACACTATCATGCTAAATAGACCACGGAATATTGTTACCACGAAGGATTGTACTTGGTCGGGAACAATGTTTAGGTAGATCTTATTCGCCAAAGTAACACCCACATGTATCTCAGGACCAAAGATCATTGCCGAGAGCGTCACACTGCCTCCACCAGCTTGCCAACTTCCCATAATGCATCTTGCATCCTAAGCAAAAACCTGCAGCATGAATTCTGCACAGCACCAGTTCAAAGCATCCACCATGCTGGTCAAACAGAGTAGAATGTATGTAATGATAATTTACTTCAGTTTACACAATTATTCTTACTGAACACATTTCTTTCTTTTGAAGGTAAAGAATTTTTCTTTGTATCAATATAAATTGGATTTGTCCAAAATCTGATTTGTCCAAATGTCTGACAGTAATGCTGTCGGTAAAGGATGTAAGATTTATCATACCTGCATTAAAATAGAACATGTTTATGAAGCATGATTTGAAACAACTCCACTGTCTCTAAAACTAGGGCAACTCTTTTTTTGTTTATTTCTTTGTTTTTTTACCTGAAGAACTTCAACTCAACCTTAGCACTGTGAGTCTTTCTTTGCAGCCTTCTACGTTCTTCTCCTTTCCGCTGTTATCACCAGATATGTATGCTAGCTAATGAGATATTATCCAGATAGCAATAGCATCTTAATTAGTGAAGTAAAATGAATTATATCTCGCCTACCTAAGCTTTCTGTCAGTTGATGTTTTTTACACCATATAATATGAGAGTCGAATGTGTACAGATTGCTGTACGGTATATTAAAAAAATACTTAGTCAAAACGTAAAATAAGTAAACGTTGCACTTTGCGGTCTTTGGCCGAGAAGGAACTTTTGAATGAAACACAGAATATGAATGAAGAAAGAAGGGGGGGGGGGTGTCATATCGAGCGGTACGGCTCTTTTTATTTTATTTGACATGAAGGCTTTTATACTAATTGAGCTATGGATTATTAAGATGTGTCTAGTGTGTGTGTGTGTGTGTGTGTGTGTGTGTGTGTGTGTGTGTGTGTGTGTGTGTGTGTGTTTTCATTAAGAAAGAAAACTTTATATATATATTTTTAAATATAATAGTGAAGACATTATTGATGACATTTCCTGCAGATAGCAGAAATGCCTTCAATGGTGAGTAACACAGTGATGGCAGCCAGTCAGGTATTGTGAATGTAGGAGACATAAGTTAATTAATAAACTGTGAGCTGATCTGAACTGTTCCTTCTCTTCCTAACCCTTACAACACTCACATGTACCTAACAAGCAGCACAGAAAATTAACATAATAACACAAACACTCAAACAGACGAGACAACAATCGATCTGTCGTTCAGAAGGATTCAATACAGTCAAGAGAATCTCAGATCTGAAATTTGTTTTCTGCACATCTCACCTGTCAAACATGAGAGAAATAATGTTTCCAATATACTTGCCGGCTTGTACATAAAACACACTAGAGAGGGCAAGAGAGTGAAAAGAAGAGAATTGGGAGAGCTGAAGAGGGACAGAGTGATACAAAAACAAAGAATGAGTAGCAGTGAGGGGAAAATGCAGGGTGATATAAAGTGAGGAAGAAAAAGTAGCGAGTGTGAGCAGGCTCGATTAAATCTCGTCGGCTGTGTGTGGCTGTCACTGAGCGTGACACTGGCTGAACGTGCTGCTCACTGGGGAGCATTCCATAATCACGTTCTCTCTGCTATGATGCCATCAAACGAGGACAGAACAGGGGGACAGAGGGATGGCGATGGCACTGGCTTCAAAGCAGGCTGGAAAAACAACATATCCTCCCCAACCCCATTTACGCCCCCTCATAGGCCGAGAGGCAAGCTTAACTGAATGGCCCTGACCTAGGAGGAAGGCTGCCTCTCAGGAGTGCTGTATCTACAGGGAGAGTCCAGAAATAGATGTGCTCCAAGCACTACTGACAATACCCACCATCAACAAAAGAGGAGAAGGAGAGTAGTAGTTCTCTTCCTTACTGTGTCTCTCTCACGCACACAGAAACACACATATACAGCAGGGCATGGGAGCAGAGCTCAGCCATGAGAGTGAGCAGGAAGACAGACAGTGAGAGAGAGGGGGGGGAAGAGAGATAGAGAGTGAGAGACACAGAGAGTGTGTGTGTGTGAGAGAGAGAGAGAGAGAGAGAGAGAGAGAGAGAGAGATACAGAGAGAGACAGAGAGAGACACAGAGAGAGACACAGAGAGAAAGACACAGAGAGAGACACAGAGAGAGAGACACAGAGAGAGACACAGAGAGAGAGAGAGAGAGAGAGAGAGAGAGAGAGAGAGAGAGAGAGAGAGAGAGAGAGAGAGAGAGAGAGAGAGAGAGAGAGAGAGACACAGAGAGAGAGTTAATTGCCTTATCCTGTAGCACAAGCTGGGGAGTGCTTTTTGACTTTGGCTTCCGATTTCACACTAAGGCATTATTTAGTGTGATACAGACTTGATTAGGCATTACAGCACAGGCCCTTTCTGTGTAGGCTTTGTGGTTTGCTTTTATCACTTGAGGACAGATTAATACTGCAATCACGCTTCTTTGGAGACTTCTTCACTGTTCACATCCCCTCATCTGAGACCATGGCAGCCTGACTTTGTTTGTGTGGGGGGATTTCCTAAGAGACAATGGCTGTTTATTGTTTAATAAACTTATGGAGCATGAACGTCACAGGCGCAGGCCACAACTATGAGCTCTGCAGGTGAGTGTGTTTGTTTGGGTGGCACGCTACACCTAACTTCTTTCTTTAAGGGACATTTCTATGTAGTCACACAAAGCCACATATGCAGGACTGCACTGTTAAATGTGCGAGTGTTATACTGAGAGTTTTCACTGATTGATGCCCTGGATAGCTATAGAGATGGACTTTACTTTTACCAGAACAATCTACTGTAGAATTTTACTCTGAACTCTCCCACTAGTCACTGGGGTGATACCCTAAACAATAACACTATGTATTTTTTTTAACCTTTGTAAATAAATGTGGTGAAGTTCAAGGTACACTATGTTTTTATGAATGTGTGAAAGTGTAAAGTCGTCAACACAAACTGGGCACAGAACTCATATCAGCAGGACACCCAATGTTATTCCACAATCATACCTTTAGTGTTTTGCAAGCTGCAGAGGTCTAGATCGCAAATATCAGTATCATTTATTCATTTCTCAAATACTTTTGTGCAAATTGGCTTTTCTTCTGAGCAGATGACAGTTCATTGTCTTGCCCAAACACCCCACAGTGGTAGCTTAATGTTACTGGGATTTGAACTTGCAACCTCCTATCAACAATCAAGGGGGGAAAAGCTTCAACATAAAAGATATGATGTAATAACAGACACTTACACTTGGTCATGCATACAATTATGAATGATGCATGATCAATCATTTACCAATGAATACAAATGTGAGCATTGCATGATTGTTAGTGTTGAAACAAATGGAAAAAAAACATTTAGTGGCCTCAATTACCTTTATGAAAGATCAGATGAAAATAGGCAGACTTGTTTTATCTGACCGAAAGGCAATATTATCTTAAATAACTAGTCAGGCAAACTAAGGCAGAGCAGGTTTGAGTCTTTAAAGACTAGGGAAGTTTTTCTAGTTGTCAACTGACCAGTTTAGATGAACCTGTAGCCTCACATTTTATATGTGGAATAGATGACACGTGGTTGATTAAATGAGCAGGATATAAAAATGTTCCTTATAAATTGGACAGTGAATGTCCTTCCATTTTAGAATATACATAGAGATACAGTGTTGTAAAAATCCAGTGGTTTTACACACAATAACAAACATTTAGAAACATTCATATAATAGCAAATCCTGATTGTGATTACAACATACATTTCATGTCCAAACTGGGGCTTCTTTTGCCCAAGCTTGGGCTTTACCCAGCTTGTGGCTTGGTATGCAGGTTACAGATGGATATAACTACCTCTTCCTTACCCCCCTCGGAGTTCTTCCTGCCAAGTATATATGAACTTCAAACGAACAATCTTCTGAGCCCAAACCTTAACTTTTCCCACAACACCTATAAATACCCACACAGCAACTATGGCAGCACCCGTAAAACAGATTTTCACCAAGCCAACAAACACAGCCTGGGGTTTAGCAGGTGGATCCTGCATTCTTCAGTGTCATGTAATACAAGAATAAACAAACCCATGTTTTATATTATGTAGCAAATCAAGCATTTTTGTGACTTGCCTGAGGCAGTATCACATGTAAGTATGCATGTGTCTCTGTTTAGTGTGTGCGTGTGTGTGTGCGTGTGTGCGTGTGTGTGTGTGTCAGGCATGCTGACTATAATGACTTGAGCTCTACCCTTTCCTTGACCCAAAGACATCCTTAGACAACCCGATCTTGCCACAAACGAACACAAGCAGGCCAAAAATACATTTTTAAACATTTTTTCCACCCATCCATCTTTAACCACCAAAACCTACAGTGCACAAGGCCCCCATCTCTATTCTCTGACCGCCTGCTGCCTCCATCTCCCTTTCTCTGCCTGGTATTCTCGCAGCAACTCGGACCTTGTTTGATGGCAAGATCAAGCATTTATTAGGAGAACGAGTGCTGGATGAATAGAATAAAGCCGAGTCTAGGAGGTGCGAGAGAGTGAGAACAGCGTTAATAATTCTGCTCTACTCTCCTGGCCCTTGTTTAGTTTTGCAGGAGCTCCCAGAGAGATGCCTCACCTCATCTACTGGCAGGCAAAGGCAAAGCACACGCATACACACTCACATACACACTCACATACACACATGAAATATAAGGAATGCCTTACTAACGACTCTGTGTATTTCGTGATTGTGTGCTGTCAAGGTGAAATGTTGTGACCTTAAAAACTGGGTAAACCTGTAGGTTGCACTGTGATTAGAAATATACTATGATCATTTAAGCATTGAAGATATCATAGATACAGTATATCATTATTATGTTATTTGTAATCTAGATAGATATTATAATCTATACAGATATTCCAGTGCTTTACAATATGGATAACTATGGATTGGGTTCTGTGAGCATCCTGATCATCTCAGATACTCAGATGCAGAGAATCCTTTTGAATAAATCAATGAAGATTGGCATGGTGCAATGGGTAATTTTGGTACCTTGTAGCACAGTTTGATCATGAGCTAAGGTTACTGTCTGTCTGGAGCTTCTATGTATTTTTCCTAGGTTCTCCTCCCAAATACATGCTCCAAAAGACATGCTCCCAAATTCTTCCTGCCATTTCCCAGGATAGTGTCTGGGATCCACTGTGACCCTGTCGGGGTTAACAACATTACTGAAGATGAACGAACGATAAATCAAAGCAAAGTCCAGACTTTCACCATACAGGATAATATGACATACATGTCAGCTATAGGAGTGCTGCAGTCAGTGGGTCTGCTCTGGAGCAGTACTTTGTTACCCCGCTGCCTGCTTTACACACAAACAAACGCACACGGATTCCGTCTTCTAATGTTTCATTCACTACTACTGCTCCCTCTCACTGCTTTTCCACCCAAACACAGCTACTGCACAGAGAGCATGCAGAGCACATGGGCAATATAAAAGCTTAAATGAATTGCTGAAATTTAAATTCTCATCCATGACAATTTGTTTTTCAGTCAGAAGCATGTTTAGGTGTTTCAGGTGAGATTTTCAGTCAGTAGAAGGAGGCGGTCTCTACAGGCTTGATTCATTTCTGCAAGCTGCAACATTCCTGCATGCTAACTGCAAATCATCCCCATACAAAACACAAAGACATCTCACTGAGACAAATACATGCTGATGTGCACAAGCCTTGTAAATGCAATTATTTCCAATATTGTGTGTGCGCGTGTGTTTGTGTGTGCTCCGAAACAGTGAGCCACTTTAATTGTTTCTTCACTATCGCCCTGCTGTTTGCATGGGTTATTATCCTCGGCTCAGCAGGGAGGCCCTCGCTTTTTGACAGCAAATTGAGTGAAGAGAAATAAGGCGAAACTGCGACATCAAAGGCTCCGTCTATCTCAGAGGTTAGCGAAGGCCTAGCATGAAAAAGCTCCTCTGTACAATGAGGCGCTAATTCGGTCTGCGTTAAGAAGCCCGCTATTACCCGATTCTCAGAGAATGTCTAGACCCTTGACGAAGGCCGGCATGCTTCACGCCTCAAAATCAATTATGGGAATGACATAGCAGGTTGTTTCCAGGCATTCCCCCTCCAGAACAAGTTGTCTGTGGGTGTACACACATCTCCCAGTGATAAAAAGCGCAAGCCTAAAATCAGTCAGTCACTTAGCGCTGGTGAATGAAAAAGGCTTTGCAGCGGCTCATGCTTTGCTCTTATCTGCCATGTCAGTGCTTAAAAGGATCTGTTATATAACCAACAGCAATAGCACTTTACCTTCCACACTGGCAGCTGGCACAAATATGAGCTGTTTGCATTACATTGGAAAATGATTGCTCACATTTTTACTTTATTATTACAATTTTGCGTGTCTAATTATTTACATCACTGTAAATTATATGGAAAATTATATGGATCTAAATAAAGTGGCTTCAAGAGTTGAACTCTGAAAATGACTCAAAAGTCTAGTTAGCGGAGTCAAATGCTATGTGTGTGTAAGAGGCCAAGGGTACTGAATTCAATAAACTCCTGCTTGTTTTAACTCTTTTGTACTTTCTTGTAGAAAACTTTCCAGGCGTAGTGAAATCAATAGGTTGAGCACTAGCGTTGTGGGAGCCACAAGTGCCGAGGCGATTTTTATGTGCGTGGGCATACACGCTTTCCACACACAGATACAAAAAAAAAAAACACAAACTCAAACTTTGAGAGCTTGAAGCGAAACCTTCCTTCTCCAGCCCTTCAATCCCTGCTCCGGTGTTGAAGAGCTCTCGAAGCCCAGGGCAGAGAAGGCCAAATAGGCCAGCGGAGGGGGGCAGACAGCTTGCTGAGGGGTCAGCGTAGACTCTAGGGGGGTCAGCAGAGGTCACAGCAACTCAAGCACTCTTCACTAATGACCTCTGCAGGCCCCCTGCTCACCTCTCCCAAAAAACACAGACCCAAGCCCAGAACCAGTCCAGAAGGGAGGGCTGCCAATAAATATATGCATCAGGCAGGTGGAGTGAGTGGGCTTTAATTGCCCCCTTTCCTTATGTTTAATGTACAGCACAGCAAGGCAAGGAAGGGTCGTAGAGCAGCCACCCAGAGACAGATGGATGAGGAGACGGAGGAAAGGGAGGGGTTCGGAGGAGAGAGGAGAAGAACAGACATAAAGAAAACTTTTTTTTGATTCAGTGCCCTAGTGTGCAGTCTGCTCTGATGTAGCTATGATTAGCAGGCCTTCTGTAACCTCAGAAGATCCGCCCTGAAATACACCTGCACTTCTAACAATTACAGCAAAAGCATATTATGCACACACACACACACACACACACACACACACACACACACACACACACACACACACACACACACACACACTAGTAATCAGGTCTCACCTCAGTAGACATCACAAAGGACTGACTTGAACTGTGAGAGACTTTCAGTAGATTAACACAACCTCAAATTTTGAAAGTTTTTCAATAAAAAAGCCCTTTAAACCCAACCACTCCCTGCACATCACAATGCATGCTTCAAACAGCTAAAAACAGCTCTCAGTTGGTTAGGTAAAACAGCCTGCTATATTTACATGGGAATGAGCAGATTTGCGAGAAGCTTTCTCTGAGTGGTGTTCCAGCACATTTTAATCTGCCCCATGCAGCAGCTCAATCCGGGCTCCAGCATGCAGGCGTCTTAGAGCGGCCAGCCTCCTCAGGGAGCCTCGGACAAGGGAAGTAAGGGTTGGCAAGCAAGAAAGGGGTACAAACAAAATTAATAGCAAGTCTCGCCAGAGTGGCACCTCCTCTTTAGAAACCCAGAGCAGATCCTGTGCGAGTCGGTCCACGGTTCCAGGCCACTGAGTCCAGGCTCACTGATAAAGCACAGTTAAGCCGTTGCAATGGCACATTGTGCTGAGCTTCTATATTAAGACAGATCCTCGCACACAAAACTAGCAGGCAAGCTGCAGATAAGGAGTTGTGACTGGCAGACATAACACAGTGCAGGGACATGACACCCCCCTTCTCTCTAGTACACACTAAAGTCTGATGCTGAACCCTCCCAGCCTGAAAGGGTCTCTGTAAAGCAAAAGCTACATAAACATAAGCAGAGGATAGATACAAATGATATGAAGGTTTATTCAGAACAATTAGAATTATCTGACCCAACAGCATCATTCAAAATGTTCCAACTGTCATGACACTGCTAAGCTTGAATTAAATTCGACAATTAGCTACATCAGCTAGCACTTTATTTATCTCGCTAATCACTAGTTTACAACCAAAGGCTACCAATTTCAACATTTTCCATTTGCATTTTAATTTGACTAATGTTAAAAAAAAAAGGATTCTGTGCCTTCATTTTCAGCCATGTGGATTTTCAGTGGCTAAAGGTTGAGAAAGATCTGCTATATCAGTTGCCTTCTCAAAAACTTTTAATGTTGTCACATTTATTGGCTTCAAAATGGAGCAACCTTCGATGACGCAGTGGAGAAACACAGCCTAAGCTGGAGAATTCGCTACATTTCTCAGTTAATGTGTTTTATACATGTTACTTGATGAAAAACAAGAAGAAGAAAAAGAAGAAGAGGAAGAAGAAGAAAAAGAAGAAGAAGAAGAAGAAGAAGAAGAAGAAGAAGAAGAAGAAGAAGATATGGCCAGATATTCAGCAAGTGGAGGAGGGTAAGGCTGCAGTGTGTGTGTGTGTGTGTGTGTGTGTGTGTGTGTGTGTGTGTGTGTGTGTGTGTGTGTGTGTGTGTGTGTGTGTGTGTGTGCATGTGTGTGTGAAATTGTGCGTGAGAGAAAGGGAAGGAGAGAGTTGTACTTTTAACTGTGCCACTCATCATGATTGCAACAGTAATGGCGATAAAAAACACCACTGCTGTCAAACTGTGCATAATTACATTTTCTCCTGGTCTTGATGAAATACTTTTAAGAGTTGTTTAACAAATGGCTCATGCTGTGAACTCAGTGAAAATTAAAAAAAAACTTTCTTGTTCATCTCCCATTACTGCAGAAACTAGGCTACCGTATCGGTGTCAGTAGAAAATCTCGGAAGGCCACTAATTCATTACTTGGATGTACATAATGTATAGCAACATGCTGATAGAACAAAATCTGAAATGTTCACTGATGACAATGTAATTATCTTAACAGAAAATCTGCTGATCTGTGACTAATCACTTCATGCTTAAAGGCTAGATTACACAGATTGATAGTGGCATCAGTATGATAGATTTGTTCAGATAGAGATGTAATGTAGATATAATGCAGATTAGTAACTGATTATTGACAGATACCAATAGCAAAAAAAAAATAATAATAATCTTCATTGCATATAATACACCAACAAACTTTGCACAGTGATGTCACTGTGCTTCAGGAAGGACACCATATAGGCCATAAGTTTTCTCTGGCACTCTTCTGTTCCTGACTAATTATTCGATTTTATTTACATTTCATAGCTGAACACTGATTATGTAAGGAGGTTACATGTTATGTAAACCTGATCAAGTATAATAAATAACGTATAGTAAATAAATAGATGTAAATAATTCAAAGATTACTTGCTGTTTCTTAATTAGGGTGGCTTTTAATAAGGACTGGCACATGGCAGGGCAACAGTGAGAATGCAAAACTGCTTAGTTATAAATGTATTACTAAATAACAGATTCTAACTGATTTTAATTGATTGAGAGAAAGAGAGAGAGAGAGAGAGAGATACTGTATATATAAATTCCTTTATTGCTAACATAAAGGCAAAGGCAACAGACATTGAGTGCACAAAATAGAAAAACACACATGCTTTAAAAAAACGGAATCCATAATGATGTTAAAAACAGGAAGGGTTTTTTTGCTCCTTGGTCTTTGCAGCTATAGACATGCAGCTCCATGCTAACTCACTTCAGCGTTTTATAACAGCCCACTGACCAATGAAAGTCCTGCATGGCTGCAAAAGTCTAGGTGACAATAAAAAAGCCATTTAATGCTTAAACCAGATGGTCCTACACTTCAAATAATCCTACACACACAATACAAAACTAGAAAACAGATGTAAACGCTGACATTATATGACCCTTTGTAATTTCAGGTTTTTTTTATTCTCATACAGATATCTTATTAATCACTGCCAAATGTTTCCAGTAACAGAAAGCAGCATCACTTTTACCGTTCCGACACCAAACTGAAGAGCGTCGTTTTTAACCTATTCTCATCGCCGATTCAAGAAATGTATAATTGTATAACAAATTTTTATCTTGAAAATAAATAAAACAGTTTCCTGCTTCAAGCTGTCAACCATATCTACTGGAGCTAAACATTTCTGAAATATCAACAAAATGTAAAAATATTGAAACAGGAAAACATGTCAAATCAGAAACTAAATGCATTTAATGCTATCTACAGTACGACATGAGAGAACTCCCTAAAACAGGAAATCTACTCACAAATCACATCCACTTAAAGCAGTGATCTCTGTAGATGAGACAGAACAAGCTGGAGATTCACATTTCAGCACTCAGTACTGAGTGAGTCAGGCTATATAAGGAGACAGATGTGGAGTTGAGGAGGAAATGATCCCTATCGGTCCCTTGTCAGCAAGACAAGCACAATCCTCACTTGTTTGTTTTTCTCCTTCATGGGGTTAAAGGTATAATATGATCTGATTGAATGTAAACAACACCGCGGAAAGGAGCCGAAAGGAAAGGAAAGGAAAAGAAAGGAAAAGAGGTCTGTGTGTCTTTTATACCATCATGTGCACTCGTTCTCCCTTAATGTCCTGCAAATAAAGCAGATTTATTAATGTGTAATTAAGTAATAATCATTGCTACATAATGCATGAAACACTCAGGGGAAAAGCATAGATATGAAACAGCAACACTCAGGCCAAGTGCTGCACGCGTACACATTAAAACAGGATTAATTGGGAGAAATAATATTTTGATAAGCACCGCTCTCTCTCTCTCTCTCTCTCTCTCTCTCTCTCTCTCTCTCTCTCTCTCTCTCTTTCTCTCTCTCTCTCTCTCTCTCTCTCCTTTAGCTAGCACGTGTTCTCCCATTCTATTACTTTCCTCCATCTCTCTGCACCCAGCAGCAAAATCTGTCTCATTAGCACTTATAATCATAGCTTTTAATGCTATTTTCACGGAGAGCCTGACTTCCCACAAAAGAAATAATCACTGTTAAAATGATCCAAGAACACTTTCTTAGGCCAGCATGTATTCAATCGAAAGAACCAAGAAGCTTCAGTGCTGTTTGACTTGCAGGTTAGACTGTTAAACAATATGCGTGACATAATACAAACCCTATATCTTTAGTGGCAAGCTTCTGGTGCTCCTCTAACCACTGAGGCTGCCAGGCATTAGAAAAGGTGTTTGGAGGAGATAGGGACACATCATGCCTCAGTTAGGCCTACATATTTAATTAGCCTATGCCTGATGTGCTTCACTGAGTCGCCATAAGCATTGTTTTATTCGAAAGCACTCACTGTAACAGGCCAACAATTTTACAGTGCCAAAGGGTTCTTGGTCCAGTGCACAGCAGGTTTTGACTGTCAGTGTGTGTAGGTTATGTTCTAGCAGGCCCACTCCACATATAACTAACATCTGTTGTTATAAAAACAATGATACTTCCGACTTTAATCTAGTTATCTAGATCGGAAACTTCTCTAGAAGTTTCTGCACTTCTGCACAGAACTGCACAGAATTTAATTTAATTAAAAAAATAGTCTCATCTGTGTACTCCAATTTTCTAGCTATTTTCTGGAGCTTTTTTAAAATTATGTCTAAAACATTAGTTCCAACCTGAAATTATTTTTGTTTTTGAGTTAATGAGGTCTGACTGAATCCAAACAGGTGAATATCAATCCCTATAATAACTATAATTACTTATTATGTGATGGATGTATTTAACACCAATGTAACTTCCTCTTGTTCATGCTTCATGCCTCCTTGGGGGTCACTGGACCTTACTTTGAGAACCAGTGATCAAGATTACAAGTTTAATTCACAGGTTTATCATAATCCAAGTATAAATCCAGATGCTATAATATATTATTTCCTTAAGACCAGTCAGCTGAACTGGCATTAAAACCAGAAACAATTTCTTTCTCAAGGATGCACACAAAAGTATGTAACTTTTAAAGTCTTAAATTTCAAATTTAAATTTCTCTCTCTCTGTCATACACATTCCAGTTACATTAAAGTCTGTTTTTGCTTACAAATATGTTACTACAAATGTTTCCTGCAATAAATGTTGAGTCTTTTAACAGCCAATCACACCCCCTTTTTGTAAATGACTGCAGATTGTGTCCATTAATTAGAACAAAACCTGAGTTATTAATTGGGGGAGGGGTCCTCATATTGGGCCACATGGCCACCCCAGTGCCCATCTGCTTGCCATAGGGGCAGTCTGTGCCAACTGCGGCTTCACCCATAAACGTCTACCATACCGGTGAGAAAAACACAACACCCGTTTACCTACCGATGTTCACACGTGATAAGACATTGAAAATGCTTATGAGATTTGGCCATCACATATTATTATTCAATATATTCATATAAGCACTAAAGTCCAAGTCATTGGATTGGTGTATTTAAGATTTTTTTGTACCTTTAAAGAGTATATTTATATGGCAAAGGACTGAAATTACAGTTAAAATAATTTTAGATTCACAAAATAGATTATTCTTTAACAGTACACTACATTCAGCTGTCTATGTAAAATGTACTCACTGAAGGTAAAACAAAATAGATATTGAGGTTACACCACTGACAAGGAAATGTACAGTTTAGTCATTTACTTTTTTTCTGAGACTTTACCTGACTTCATATTGTGGCTCAATACAGTAGGTGACTTGCTTTAGGCTGCTCTTTAGCACTGACCTGGGATTTGTGTCCGAACTACTAACAGTGGACATAATAAAAGGCACACGTTATATTGGCTCTATAACACATAACCAAACATATATTTAGAAAACAAATCTTAGATATAATAAGTTAGATTTTCTTGTAGATACACTGAATAAATCTGGTGTTACGGAAAAAGCGCAAACTAAAAAACAAAACAAAAAAAACAAACAAACAAAAAACAAACAACAAATAGCGTATTCATCATATATCTCTAACGTCTAATTTTGTTCCTACTAAAAATTCACGTTAGTTTGCGTGAATATGTGCTCTCTGTTTAAATATGCGCTGCAATAGAGTCATTACTTCATATGTGCGCTTTGGGAACGATGCATACACTAAACATCTCTGAAACATAATAGTCCTCTTCATGGCAATGATATTAAATCTCAGCTTTTCACAATACCCGCCAATTTTAGCCGTGAAATCTCATTGGTCATGCTGCTCGCTCGATGCCGGTTCTCTGTAGAGTGCGTAAAGAAAAAGCGCTTACCTTTAACGGAGCGCGGTTTGGCCTGCTTGCGCCTGGACATCTCTGTGTCGGGGTTCTTCTGCTTCTATCGACCTCTTGTCCTTTCTTGCAAACAGTCATAGGCTACAGGCTGGCACTTTTGTTTCTGTCCCTGTTGCCTTTTGCAATTTGCAATGCGGCTACTTCGCGCTCAGTGTGTGTGTGTGTGTGTGTGTGTGTGTGTGTGTGTGTGTGTGTGTGTGTGTGTGTGTGTGTGTGTGTGTGTGTGTGTGTGTATCGCGCCAGACCAGCAGCAGTAGCAACTCCGAGGGAAAGAGCCGAGAATAATGGCGAGCGGATGGATATTCCGGCGCTTTGGCAACTTCGCGCCCGGTTTCAACCTGTAGATTTGACGAGCGGATCGTCGCGCTGCGGCTTTTAGACTCCTCTCGGAAAGACGAGTGAGAGGAGTTTTGAACAAGAAGAAGAAGGAGAAGGCGACGAAGCAGTGTCTAAAAAATCTCTGCGTAAGGAGAATGTGATGGAAAGGTGCCGGTGCGTCCTTTAAACGCGTTCACTCGCGCCGCTTAAATGAACAGTGCAATTTTGTCCTTATTCTTTATCCCGCCTGGTCCGCTTGAGGTTCCGTTTTGTCCAGTTTTGTCCGTCTTTCTTGTGGTCCTGTGATCCAGAGAAACACTGAATTGAACCGCCCTCTTTATTATTTTTTAGGGCGCCGTTTGAGGCATCTTTTTTATTTCTCACCTGTAGGGTTTAATTCATTGTTTAAAAATATATATTAATGCCCCCTAAAAAGAGCTGTAAACGTTAACCGCTATAGCCTCGCTCTCTCCCTTTTCTTCTTTGTCCTGACTCTGGTCTTCCCTCCGCCTCCCGATCCGAATGCTGGCGGGGCTGCGGCGCAGACACACATAATAAAGCGCAGGCTTGGCTGGAAATGTAGCCCCGTGTCCCAGCAGGGAGGATGTGAGAGTAGGGTCCCGGCGGGGGAGCGCTCCGATCCCGCAGGGAGCTCCGCGCAGCCTGGGCTTCAGCAGCACGCACACACACACAGAGCGAGAGAGAGAGAGCCAACAGCACCGAGCCATGGCCGGCCGTGGAAACTGCAGCCTGAAGTCTGAGCGCGCTTTCGGATCGCGGCCAAAAACGCGCAGTTTCGAGGAACTCGAAGAGCAAAAAAGACGCACTGGATTCTGGGGTTGTTTTCTTTCGCTCCTCGCCCTCTTTTGCACCGTCTTGGGTTTACTCCAACATTGCGCCGTCGAGGGGAGACTTTACTGAAAGCTTTTTCTGCTCTTTTTGTACAATTCTTTCTGCTATGTATTTTGAAAGGAAACCATGAGTTTTGTGAGTTTTTTTTAAAATAACAATTTAAACTTTTTCAATTGGGTTTAAGCCAAATAAAATCAAGGTAAAAAAAAACTCATGCCATTAATAATGAATCTAATAAGGGGTAATGAATCCGAAAACATATGTGTTTTGATATTTGATATGTTTATTCAAGTTGCATGTGGCTGCCCAATTGACCTACAGGACCTGACCTACAGGACTAAACGGTACTGTGTTATTTCGAAATATATGCATTACTCCATGACTTGGGTTCTTCCGTGTTTGTTTACACAACTGGGAATTTGGGAATGCGTGCGTATTGCGCAACACGTTCAGGCACAGCAATGTCTTCAAAACACACGCATGGGGATGTTTTTAATAACAGAGAAACCCTGGAGGCTGACATTAGTGTTTATGTGCAGGATTAGGCTTTTGCTGTGTGGAACCCTACCTAGGGCATAGCCAAAATCCTCACAGCACCCCTTCGTCTGGTCCTCTGCAGTCTTAGACGTTATTACTCCACAGACAGAGAGAGAGGACATGTTTGGCAAATGCAAAGTAAAGAAATCGCACACAGCTTTTATTCTCTCCTCACTGGTCTTTGACCGAACCGTTGAGCTGGTTGTCATGGATAACTCTGTGGGCTCCCTCACTTGGACAGCAGGGGTGTCCCTCAGATTGAGCCTCACCCCCCCACCCACCCACCACCACCAGGCCACAGAGGGGCCTTTCAAATAGACCCCCCACTGGTGAGGTTCTTGGTCTCGTCTGAACTCCCCTTGAAATGGCGTCCCAGAGAGACAAGGGGGCCTTTGGTATGAAAGGGTGAAAGCTCACTGCAGTAGTCGCCTTTTTTCTCTAGGATACATACAAAAGAGGAAAAATAGCCCACATTACAAGCTCCTTAAGGGTCAAGGACAGCAAAGATGTGAATGGGTTGAAAAACCTGCATTGTGAAATCACATAGCAAGTGATTACACCCTCTGTCATCTTCTCTAGGATTTGCTTCTTTTTTTTTTCTTTTCGTTCAATGGCAAGTAGCTTTTAGAACAGCTACATGTGTACAAAAATAAATGAAGACACAAAAGAAAATACTTGTGAGTTATAGTCTCAGTGTTGTGATCCTGTTTGGAATGGCTATTGATGCTATTTAGGAAAAGTTTAAATGGCTCCTATTATTTGTGTGTTTGCTTTTCTATTTTGGAACATCAAATGTGGTGCACATAGGCCATGTGGGATTAGTTTTCAAAATAGAATCTGACCTTCATATTATTATTTACCCAGTAGCAGGGGCTAGCTTTCGGTATGGCCATGTAGTCACTCAAAATTAGAATTTTACAATAATCACATACATTTGTCCTTTTTACCCCCAAGCTTTCTGTCTGTATTTAGGCCTAGTATTCATGTTAGATGAAGCCCCAGAAAGCCCTCTTAAACACTCCCCCATTGTACTGTCACAAGCCTGGGGAGTTCATGTTATATTTATGTTGCCTACAGCAAATTCTCTATGTTCTGTTCTGTTCATCTGAACTCGCGCCAACTCCGCCAGGTCCCACCTCCACAGACAATGATACATCTCACTGGTTTTGCCCTAGATACACTATTTTTATGGGAAATAATTAGACATAACTGGTTTAAATACTGCAAAGCCAACAGTCTTCTGTCTCATTAACGGAAGCATTGTAGTGCTACGTATGCAAAAGTGAGCGATGTGGAAGAAATGAAGCATCTCTTCCTCTACCTTAATTTTTGTCAAATATGCAGAAGTATATGTGTAAGTTAAGACAGAAAAATTGTCTTTGTATGCTGAATGCAAATTCATTTATGTAGGTGAAAAGAGAAGTTAAACTAGGATTCATTATAGTCACATTTTCTTTAATTATAATAGTTTTTGTTTCTTGTAAGTTAAAAGGCTGTTACTGTATCATACAGTAGTTTGTTACACTGACCCAGACAGCCACTGGACCAGTGATACTGTCTGTCAGCAGAATGATGAGAAGGACGTAGGGCAGATTGGGGCTGAGCGCTCCATTACACTTTCTGTCCCCTCTGCCTTATCAGTCATTGATGAGCCTCATATTCAACATTATATTTTAGTGCAGATTGTCTTCTGGTCACTACCCAAGTCCTATAGGACTATAGTCTATGTATTTACCTCAGCACCAACTATGAGTACGACATGTCTTCTCCAATGCAACTCCATTCATCCAGCAGTAGAACAACACAGGGCATATTTCAGCTTTTTAGGCTTACCAGGTCTTGTGCCAAAACATCAATAGCAATTCCCCTCCTCCCTTTTTCATCCCCCATTCTTTGGCTCTTGCCCCAGTCTTACACAAAGAAACACCAGCTTTATAGACTTAGGGTATTAAACCGGGAAAAAAGGAAGGAGGGAATGTTCGGTACGTACTCTTTAGTAGAGTATGGGATCCCCTCACCAGGATGCAAAGTTAAGGGCTTGTGATTAGTGAGTATTGTTTTTCTGGCAATATTTTGGGTAGACTGAAAAAGCGAAGTAAAAAGGGGAAAGAATAATAAGCAGAAGACTGCACTTGAGTGAAAATGCCTTCCTGATGAGCTGCAACAATGCACTCACTCCCACGACATCAACTCTCTGTAGGGAGTCTCATCCTAATTTCCTCCATCCATAATAAAAAGAGCTACATTAAACAGTGCCATTAGTGCCAGCAATTTGCTTTATTCTCCACAGAAAGAGAAATGTTATCTGTGGCGGACAAACTTAACCCAATTAAAGCTCATTGTGCATGGGGGCCTTGCTGGATCTTCAGCCGATGCTACGGAACGAGGGCAGAGGCAGCCAACTTTGGGGAAGAAAAAGGGAGGGAGAGGGAAGAAAAAGGGAGAGAAGAGCACGTCTGGAGAATTGGCGAAAGTAGGGGAGAGATAAATGTGTTTTGAGAAAAGAGCAGAAGAGATGCAAGGTTTTCCGATCATTTTTTCCACCAGTGCTTAGTAAGTCATGAACTCTAAGGCACTTTGACAGAAAAGGTATTCTAACCCGTTTCCTTTGCTCTTTGAGGGAGATCATTTTTGAGAGTTAAAAAGGAAACGTACAAAGCCACATGTCCCTGATACCCTCACATTTTTGCTGTTAATTGTTGTGATAACACTTCTCGATTACAGGGCTTTAATTATCAACATGTTTGGCTGTTAGAGCAGATACCTGGCACAAATCCTCCGTGTTTGGGGAGGGGGGTTGTTGAAGGTTTCTAATGAAGATCTCACTCACAGCGGCACACTGAATCTCAGTGTGATGCTCCGCTAACAAAGCAGCACATTACATTTAGAGCCGACCCAGGTACCTGTGAATTCTAACACAACACCAAGCATATTCATAGTGATACATTTTGATTGATATCCAGTTGTGCTGGGATGCCAACTGTACGGTTTTGTAGAGAGATGGGAATTCAGCAAACTGCTTTGTTTGGCTGCCATGTTATTGCGGCCACAAACTATAATGAACGGCGGGGATGAAAGACATCTGTTTTTCATTCAAACATGAGCACAGTGGAAGCATGTTATCTGTCTTTCTATGTCTGTTGTAATCTCTCTATCTCCAAAGGCATTCATCAGTTGTAGCCGAGTTGTTTTTCTCTTTTCTTTCCCCTGAAAAAAAAAGCTCCAATCAACACCTCTCAGCTGGCGAAATGAAGCAGAACCAGGCCTCCATTACTTTGAGTCTTGATGGATTCTTCACAGCTGCGGTCGAGTGTCTGTGAGCAGAGGCTAGAGAGACAAACAGCTGTAAAACATGCGCCACTAAAGACATTCACCCACACGCTGACACTGTGTACCACCAACACACACATACACACAAACATAGGTTTGTTTCAATCTCCTGAAAGTGAGACTGGCTATCACGGATAAAACTTTATATGTCCATGAGCGGCCATTTAATTCTTTATAAATATATATATATATATATATATATATATATATATATATATATATATATATATATATATATATATATATATATATATATATATATATATATATATATATATATCTCCCACGGTTTACCTAGTGTATTCCATTTTTCATTATTATTTCAATATATTTTATAACCAAGTGTTCGTGTTTTGTTTGAGAAATGACACATTGCATTTTGAACAAGTTAACAACAAAAAAAATTAAAATGAAAATAAATGAAAATAAAATTATTCTATTTTTTTTCGTCATGATTAGTAAATCTACAGTCATTTAGTTTCATTATCTAACACATAATTAGTGTGTGAAATAAAAAGGTGTTTTTAAAAAAAAAATATTTATTTATTATTATTTTTATAAAGAATTCCAATAGATTTAAACATTTTGAACATTTTTAGGCAAGTGAATTATTTATCCAGTTACTAAATATGGATCTATGGATTTATTCAGTATCCGATTCACTATTAGATATGGTGAATCTAGACCACCATCTAGTGGTCTCACTTCCTCTCTGCTCCATTTTATGTTTAAATCTGAGGAGTTAATTCATATCATGCTGAAGTGGCCATCTTGGGATCTTTATTGGATTAAAAAACAAAAAAAAACAAACAATTTATAAGATACACAGTTATCTAACTGACAATATCTGCCAAGATAATATAGAATTGCATGTGATGTATAAAGCCTACAGCAAACACACCCTAGTAAACTGATTATACCTCAGATTAGTTATGTTATAGTACATTCACTTAAGTAGACCAAACCCTAATTAATTAATTGTATAAGGAATGACCATTGCACTTAAACACTGTGGTCCCTATAAATATTTACAAACTCTAAATTGGCGACTGTTGTTTTTAGCCATGTCTGAATGTTGTATCCAACCAACTATATATCAGTCACAACATTACACCGCCCAAAAAATCCTTATATACGTGCCCTGAAATATGAAGTTACATCATACTTTGCCAAAATGATGTGGCTACCTGACTGACACCCCCATACAGTATGTGCTTGTTAAAGATTCCCTTCTAAAACCATGGGTAGTAATATGGAGTAGGTCACCCCTTCACTGCTGTAATAACCTTCATGCTTCTGGGAAGACTTTTCACTAGATTTTCAGTCTCTGGGGTTAATATGTGGCTGTGGAGATTTGTGCTTGTGTCAGAAGTTGCACAGTAGGTGTTCCAGTTTATCCCAGAGGTGTGAAAACCTCAGTGGGGGTTGAGGTCAGATTTCTATGCAGCAGGTCAATGATGTTTTTCCACATCAACTTTGGTAAACCATGTTTACCCATCTTGAACCCATCTTGCATTGAGCATAATCATGCTGGATCCCTTAGTTTTAGTGATGAGAAACTTACTAAGACATTCTAGACAATTGTGATTCCAAATTTGTGATAACAGTTACCTTTGTTCATATAGTCTATGTCCTAGTAATGACACACTCAAAATGACATTTCCGGGACTACGGACAGCCATGGATTCTTAGAGGGAAGGATGTTTATTTATTTATTTTACCCAGAATCTTTTTTTCTTTATTTATGACTGATATATACAATGTTCTACCTAATAAGTATGTGTTAACGTATTTTAAGTATGTAACCTAGTGAGCCAGCATTAATGTATTCAATGCTAGACATTTAAACACTTATGTACGTCGCTCTGGATAAGGGCATCTGCCAAATGCTGTAAATGTAAATGTAAATGTGTTCTAATATGTAATTGTTACATACTATATGAGGTTTCATAAACATGAACATGGTGTAACATTGGTTGCCCATTTGTTTTAGAGTGGATTTTAAAATTTTGCTCCTCGTTTATAAATCTCGGAATGGTTTGGCCCCCCCTTATCTCAGTGAGTTACTGACTGAGTATCAACCTAATAGATCCCTTCGGTCTTCCAACCAGGATCTATTGTTTACTCCAAAGTCGAGGCTTAAGCGCAGGGGAGATCGTGCTTTTTGTATTGCTGCCCCCAGTGTTTTTTCTGTTCTTAATGACCTAATGGAAAGCACATTGGTCGACGGAAGTTGAAGTGATTTGTGCTATTTAAATAAATTGTCATTGTCATAAAAGGTTTTAGGATTAATCATTAAATACTATTGCTATGGCTACAGCAGCATACTGGATGAGACTTGCAATAACGGTTGTCATAACATAAGTGCTAACTTGAGCATGACTACATGTACCATGTAAGATAATAAAGTAAGTTTTTTTTAATTGTTTTACTTCATTATAGCCAACCCCCACCCCAAAGACATTATCTTGTCCTATTTCATCTGGCTTTTAATTATAACTTTTCTATGGATTGAAGTCTATAAATAATTCCTTTCAGCATACAACCATGACGTGTTTTTTTTAGAGAAGAAGCACAGCGCCATAAAAAGCATGAATATAAGACAAAATATAAGCATTAATATGTTCATCATGGCTGATACTGATTACAGTATATTGAATACTGATTACATGAACATCTGGCAGCCAATTATAAAAAGATATTTTCTTTGCCATGTTAAAAAAACTCTCTATAAATGTTGGATAAAAATGATGTATTACAATTTTTCTATAAGAGAAAATTTTCCACATGACTTGTTCTGATCTTGTTACTAAATGAAACATGGCACAGGACATAACCAGTCATAGCCTTTCAAGACATCATTCCATGACATCTTTGTCATTTGGTGCAACATCTGTGTTATTATGCAGGTAATAGGGGATATTTTATATAGTTACAGGGATTGATTACACGGATATTCTCTTATTCATCTTAGCATTAGGTGCTTGTGCTTGTTAAATTAAATAAAATATATTTAGATATTTTTGTACGTCGCCCTGGATAAGCCTGTCTGCCAAATGCTGTAAATGTAAATGTAAATATTTACACTGCTTGTCTCTCTCCTCCAGGCCTCCAGATGGTAGCATTGCTTTCTGATTGTGTTTCTTCTGAAATGCTTTTGGTAGCTGAGCTATGAGTGGGCTGCTGTTTGCTGAGTGTGTCAGTGACAGGAGTAATTCTGCTGATGGGACTAAATGCGGATGGAAATGGAGGGAGGAGTCCGAGCCCCTTGTCTTTGCTCACTGGTGTTTTTCATGCATCTCCATTACTTGTCAACCTGCAGTACACAGTACAGCATAGCAATCTCTGTGCATGTATTTAAATTGAGTAGGGGCAAACAAAAAAAAAAGTGAGTTTAGGAAATGAACGGGTGTTTGCCTCTTGACTTCTTGCCAATAGTGTCCCTGTAGTAGCAGAATGTTCACTCTGATTGCAAGTCTAATCAGTGGATGATTAAGTCCTGTTCAAAGCAGCAGGTCTACCTGAGTCACTGCTCCCACTTCCCTCTGGAGCCCCTATGGGTCACTCTGATTGAGTTTTAATTTGGCAGTCAGGGGTTGAGTATGTATCTCTGCTATTTTATTGTGTGTATGTGTGAGTTTGTGTGTGTGTGTGTGTGTGTGTGTGTGTGTGTGTGTGTGTGTGTGTGTGTGTGTGTGTGTGTGTGTGTGTGTGTGTGTGTGTGTGTGTGTGTGTGTGTGTGTGTGTGTGTGTGTGTGTGTGTGTGTGTGTGTGTGTGTGTGTGTGTGTGTTCTGCATGCAGCAGTTCCTGTGCTATTGATTTGTGATTTCCACAATAAGGTCAGTGGGCTCAGTGAGGCATTGATCTGCTGGCAATAATGGAGGAGCTACCTGCAGACAATGAACACATCAATCAAAATGCTATTTAATAGCTGGCTCTCTTGGTACTAATGGAATCAGAAAGGCTTTTGTCTGAGTCTTGTGTTGTGTGGATGTGTGTGTCTCAGATGTTGAAAGAGGTTAAAGGAAAATATCATAAACCAGATGGGTTTTAGACAACTGAGACTTTGTGTCATGATCCATTACAGCCAGTTATTTACTGTATACTATAAATCTGATTAGTTTGACAGACATTGATAATGGGCCTCAATAAATCTTACACTGTGTGCCATCTGCATTCACATTTTTTGGCTCTTTTAGTGATGAGTGCAGCAATATTAAGCATAATATTAGGTTATTTGTGCACATTTCATGGTGTAACAGTGGGACAGTTGGGAAAAATTATCACATCACAGCTCCAGAATCTCAGGATGATTTGAACCTTTGCTCAGGGACTGTGCATGTTATCTACACATCCACATGAGTTTCCTTCCAAATACATGACAGTAGGTGGATCAGCTACACATAATTGCCCCTAGGTGTTTGTGTGTGTGTGTGTGTGTGTGTGTGTGTGTGTGTGTGTGTGTGTGTGTGTGTGTGTGTGTGTGTGTGTGTGTGTGTGTGTGTGTGTGTGTGTTTGTGTGTGTGTGTGTGCACGTGTCCTGCTCTGGATTAGCAACCCTTCAGGGTGTAGTCCCACCTTGCATCAAGTATTCCTGGAATTACCTTTGGATCCACTGCAACCCTGACCAGAATAAGGCAGTTACTAAAGATGAAGTTGCATACTCTTATTAAAAGATTGGTCAAATAAGTACTGTAAGCTTAGTGTTGTGATGCAGTGTTTGATTTGTCTTTGCAGATTAATTGAATGATTATTATTCAGGTGATATAAATTTATATTTACATTTATGTGTGGAAAGGTAAAAGACATTTTAGACAGAGGTAATGTATCCTTCATGACACCAAATTCTATGCATACATCAGAAAAGAACTTATTCTGACTTCCAGCTGATTCACAAAGTGACACACATAAATAGAAACTGTAACGTGTCTGTCTGTTTCCCCTTGTTTCTGTCTGCCGTCTCTCCCTGATGTTAATTGTTGACCCCGCCCACCTATCTGTTACCATGGACACTAATTACATTCAATCTCTTCCTCAGGTGTTTTGTCTTAGTCCTTGTCTGTCTCTGTTTTGTGATTGGTTCTCGTTCACCATATATACTCTGTCTGTTCACTTCAATGTTGTTGGTCGTTGTTGGTGTGTGCATGTCCATGTTCCCGTTTCCTGTTTGTTCCGCGTTGCCTGCCTGTTTGTTTGTGTTTTGTTTATTAAAAACCTTAAACTGCGTTTGGATCCTCACCCGCTTTTGTTTCACCGTGTCAAAGCGTGACAGAAACAAACTTTTTTCCCCACCAAACTTTTTTTTTCCCACCATAACCATTTGTGGTACACTTATACCACACACTATATAGAATTTTAGTATTACAGTGTTTTATAATTTTTTTTTTTTTAGCACCAGATTTACCTTTTTAAATGCTTTAAATGTACAAAGCAAAATTATATATGCACAACAAAGTGACAAACTGCTGTAAAACGGTGACATATGGATGGATAGTTTTCAGCAAAAAAGAATGAATGAGACCCTCACAAACCATTAGCAAAAATGTAGACTTCTGCATCATAAAATGCAAACATTAACATGCAGGTGCTGGTTTTAGTTTGATTAAGAATCCAATGCAGATGGATAAGGAAAAATGAACTGAAATCACAAACCATGTCTAATTTTGGTCAGGAAATTGGCAAACTAGATGAGAAGTGGTCAATAGCTAAAGAACCCAAGATCAAAACAAAGAACAGTATCTGCATGGACATCACAATAAAAAGTTTCTCAAGCCTGTCAGTAATCAAAACAGGTGTAATGATAAGCAATTTGTCTGGTGGGCTGTAAATGTATCTTTGAGCTTAGAATGTCAATCAGCTTTGAAATCAAAGTATCAATAGTCTGACAGAACCATAAAATAGCCAACCACTCCAAGAAACCTGGCAAAAAGAAGTCACTAGGAATGCCTCTAACTTCAAATCAAGGACTTCCCCAGTCCATTACTTTAGATACTTTAAAATATAGTATTTAGTGATATATATAGTGATTTTTTTTTTCAAACTTACATTTGGCAAATGAAAAGTACTTAGAAATTCCTGTTTTCTTCATTAACCATATTCATCTAAAACTACCTAATATAGATAGGCCTCACAACCACATACTGTAGGCCAGATCATACCTGATTTACCAGCTGCTAAATGTTCACCATTTATTAAATAAAATAAATACAATCAAGAATTCCAATAGAAATTTTGATGGATTAAACAAAGTGTTTGACTCCAGGACTTGAAAATGTTGGATTGGAAAATACGAGGCTCTAGAGCAGAAACAGAGCTTCAAAGTGAGCTAAAATGACCAGATTCCTTATTCTATTTGCTGCTGGTTCTGTTTAATCATTAAAATGTGGTTGCATTACTTGTAACACAAATAAATAAATAAATAAATAAATAAATAAATAAATAAATACATAAATGGAATTTAGTTGGCATGATGGACGGAGATAGAAGTCTTTTAAATGATTGGAAAACCTTATTTAAAAATATGTGTCGTACATTGCCTCCCCTCCCCTCGTCCACTGTGTGTACCTTTATGACACTACTGCTATTACCCATGAGTAATGTTCATATACTTATAACGCTCCCCTGAGAATAAACAGGTATAACCAAAGCACTTCCCTACAGATGGTGAAACATCAGGTGAATGTATGGTCTTTGAAAACCCTGTGTGAATATAAAAAGGTAATAAAGCAAATAAAGCTAATCTTATTGCCAGATTTAGAGCATCAAGGCTCAGCTCAGTTTTTATTTTAAAGCAAACACACTTAAGTGTGATTCCCAACCTCTTCTGGGCTGTAACCCGAGCTTGATACATTCTAAATTGAAACCAACTAACATCGTCCAACACACTCTACATAGGCTCTGAAACAGAATACACATCCTAACATAGCAGTAAAACAGTGGCTGGTCTTCAGGCTATATTACCTAAAACAAAATTATTAAAGCTAAAGCCTGTGCTTTCTTGTGCAACTACTGTACATGACCTGCCAATAGCAGTCCTCTGAGTCACAAGCAAGCTCTATAAGAGAGTTAGATGTAAGTGCACCCTGGAGAACTAGAGAAGATTTGACTCTTGGTCAGAATGTATATGTCATGAACGTGGGATAAAACGAACCCAAATGCAGGATAGCCAAATAAACAGGGTTTAATAACAAAAAGACACAAAACAGAACACGGACTAACAAGATGACAAAACAACAGTAGACAACAATAAATGCCTCATTGCACAAGGCAACGCGGCACAGTTAAATAGACAAAGGTGATCACAATAGGAAACAGGTGTGTGGAAACGGGAGGAGCAGACAAAGGCAGGGCAGACACATGATGAAGAACAAACAAATGCATGTGGCCAAAGTCCGGGCTGAATCCTGACAGTATAACACTGAAAACACCAAATGGGAACATAAAAAGCCTTAAAAAGCTCTTTTTATAATAGATTTAGACATTTTGGCTCAAAATGAATAAGCTGCAATGTGTGTAGATTGACACAAGATGTAAATAACACTCTCTGGCTACGGTCAAGGATGTTTAAAATAAATTTCAAAAACTGACCCTACTAGCTACCATCAGGAAGATAAACTGGAAGAGGAGGTAGAGGCTGAGGATCTTGCCTCATAGCTGACATCACTCAAATTCTCTAGTTTTTCTTTGTTAACCATCACCTTTTCTTTCTTCCAAAGTACTTTCATTTTATTAGATTTCAAAACATCCAATTCTATCCAAGTTTGCATCTCAAGCTGCTTTTGTTTCTCTTGTAAAGCAGTAAATCCTGTACATTTTTGAGAAGGGTATCTGGCTTCACTGCCTTTGTCACAGTAAGTCCATTTTCCCCCTAAATAAACTGTTAGATCATTTAGGAGAGTCTATTTAACTATTTAACAGATGGTCTTAGTGCACCTCTCAAGCACCTAATCAGTGAATTCATTTACTTCACACAACAGTTAGCTCTGGTCCAGTAATTTCATTGGTTGCACTGCATTCCAAGAGTGCTTATATTTTAACAGTGCGATGTTTGTAGCACTCCACTCGTGTGCGTTAATCCATCACCTAGTTAAAACGCTTACTACACCATTGATACTGACATTATCAGTGAACATGGCAAACAATACCTTTCAGGAATTTAACTTTCTACATTCAATAATAGGATTTAATAGGAATGTTCAAATCAATGTGAGCTACTTATAAAGTAAATGGTTTTTTCAGGATCTATTGCTGCTAGTAAAGCAAAAATAAACAGAACATTTGGTTATATCGTGTCACTTACTAAGTATTAATATATTATTTATAGAGGTGATGTATAAAAGCAATACAGTTCAAACAGCCACGTGGTTATATGAATATTTGCACCGCTTTGATCAGCGTTGCCTCATATTTTAGGTATAGAAACAACAGATCAGCACTTACATGAATAGACAGGGAGGGCGCCGTCTGCTGGCGTGGAGGTGACATGACATGAGCTGATGTTACATACAGTACAGTAAATGATTGCATGGCTATACACTGATGGGCTGCATTTATCTTTTATTGCATTCATCTATGTGAGACAAAGAAAGAAGCAGCGTGGAAATATATGTGGAAATACTGTGTCATATGCAGTCTTGAAATCTGTAAGGATAGATCTGTGTCTGTGTGTGAGCTGATGCTCAGGTAGAGTTGAACAATAAATGACAGTCCATATGTTAAATGACAGCACATAATAACATACTTCTCCTCCTCCTCTCCATTCCTTCACCCCTTATTTAAGCCAACCTTTCCTCATATGTTCATTTACAGGTCACATGTCACCTGGGGCTTCATATCCACATCTCTCTCTCTCTCTCTCTCTCTCTCTCTCTCTCTCTCTCTCTCTCTCTCTCTCTCTCTCTCTCTCTCTTTCTCTCTCTCTCTCTCTCTCTCACTAATTTTTTCCTTTACTCTCACAAATATTTGTTACCTTCGGATGCACAGATTCTGCAAATGTCTTTAACTGTAAAGGAAGGATGAACATCATTCTTGCAAAACATACAAACTCATCTGGAATTTTGAATATACTGTCTAACGTATTGCACCAAATTCCACTACAGCTGAGAAAGCCATAGCATTAGACTAACTTATACACCATATTTATCAAACCATTCAGTGTGCCCTCATGTGCTATGGATGGGGCAGAGTCATCCTGGCAGAAGCTACTTCCATCAGGAGAGAAATGTTTCATCATAGACAAAGGTGGCGAATCAAGAGAATTTTTTTATTGATTTGCAGTGTTTTTCATCCACAGGGACAGGTGGACCCAAACTGTGCCATAATTTTTCCTTAAGTTTGTCACCTGTCTATACATTTTATCTTATCTAGTCTCTTACAATCCTGTTTTTTACTCTTCACCAGGACATGTGTTCTCAGACTGAGTGATATTGATGCAATATTGAGCTATTGAATCTTGAGCTATTTCTTAACAAATGTTGATCCTGTAGTACGAGTAATATGTTGTCTAAATGAAACAAAGCTTAATGGAGAATGTAGTCATGACTCATTTAAAGCTAAATGCTCGTTTATTCAATTCAAAGGGGTGGACAGTGGCTGTGTTGATCTCTGAGCCTGTTCAAATACCAAAAGCTTTGTTTTTGTTTCAGACCTTTGTATATACACTGGGTTTTTGAGTCAAGTGGCAGACAAATAAACGATGAATGGCGTGTGCAAGGCGAGGAGAGATGTTACTCTTTGTGTCTGTCTCACAATGAACCTGAATTCTGCATGTGAAGCCACTGGTCCCTTAAGTCCCCGATTACACTCTGTGACCATATGATGTGTGTTTATGTGTGTGTCTGCATCTGATCATTGTGAATAAGTGCAGTGCTGTCATTTCAGTGCCCTATTATAAATTAGTCTAATGCTCTGGGTTCATGTAGCTAAACAGAAGCACTTGTGCCTTTTCAAAGTGACCCACTGGGGGGCAGTAAGCACATGAGATGTCTGAGATCCTTAAAAGCCCAAAAACACATCATGAGTCTGTCTGTCTGCAGTATGTACCTGTTTCAGCAATCTTTCACTCTCTATCTGTCTACTATTAATGTACTTTTTTCATTTTATCTCACACACACACACACACACACACACACACACACACACACACACACACACACACACACACACACACACACACACACACACACACACACACACACACACTTTATGTACATTTCTAGCATTTGGTGAATGCCCTTATCCAGAGCAGCTTACATTTTTATTTCATTTATACATGGAAACATTTGAGGGTTAAGGGTCCTGCTCAGGGGCCCAGCAGTGGCAGCTTGGTGGGCCTGGGATTTGAACTCACAACCTACCAATACTCTCACCACTAAGATACTACTTTCCCTATAAAAGTGAATTTTATTTCTAATTTATATTTATATTTCGTATGTGTATGTATACCATCAACCATGAAGGTCTCTCCATCATATGAACAGCTACTAGCTGGGGAGGGTGAAGGCTAACACATGCTTCCGCTGACACAGATGGCCAACCACCTTCTTCTCATGCTGCATCATGGGGTGGCATAATACACTTGGAAAGTACTATCTGCCCTCTTATGCATGGTTTTCTTTTCCACTATGGAGTTAGAAACATTTGTATGCTTGAGCATCATCTTTGATGCTTCATATTACACCAGTACTCTATTATTATGTCAGAACATCCTTTTCACTAGTTTCCAGTGTGAACTGTTGCTTTATTCCATCTTTGAAAACCTAACTGGAGAGGCTATATCTTCCTGGATGTGTTGAGAATGATGAATTTTGCATAAGAATGAAATAATTTCTAGATTTAGGTTATACATTCTTTAAATTACATTAAAATAAAGAATATTAAGTTATTAACTAGTATTTTTTAACAGTTTGAGCAAAATAATATGAAATAAAGGTTTTAGACTGATTTTGACTGATTTGATTTATGTGCATTAGTAATTTTAACAGTGAAAGGTTCTCACAAGGGTAATAAGACAGAGAGAGAGAGAGAGAGAGAGAGAGAGAGAGAGAGAGAGAGAGAGAGAGAGAGAGAGAGAGAGAGCTGGGGGTTGCGCTGACAGTCTAGCTGAAGGCCTGTCATCAGTGACCTTTCTTTAGCTGCATTGAGCCTCTTCTGTCTCAGCTAGCAGGATGCCATTCTGCTCATCTCCTTCACTAGAGACTGATGAGAAACACAACAGCTAGAAAGAAAGTGTGAGAGATACATGGGGATCCAGAAACTATGTGTGGTGAGGCAGTATGTGAAGAAAAAATATGATGCATGGGAAATTCTTTTTTTTTTTTTTTACCAAATTTAAGAATTAAAATATGAACTAATGATGAGTTAAGGCATGTCTTAATCATGAATTAATGTGTTATGACGTGTTCGTACATGTTTGTTAGTTAATATATTAATTAGCACATAGGGATACACCAAACCAACATACTCAATAAGAAAGAAAATGCATTAAATGAGCAGCATTTCAAATTGTTAATATAATCTATCTATCTATCTATCTATCTATCTATCTATCTATCTATCTATCTATCTATCTATCTATCTATCTATCTATCTATCTATCTATCTATCTATCTATCTATCTATCTATCTTCTGTATCTATCTATCTGTCTGTCTGTCTGTTTGTCTGTTTGTCTATCTATCTTCGTGTTGTCTTCATGTCTCTGAAATCCTCATCTTCGTGTTGTCTTCATGTCTCTGAAATCCTCATCTTCGTGTTGTCTTCGTGTCCTATTCGTGTCGCCTTTGTGTTGTCTTCGTGTCGTCTTCGTGTCTATGCCGTATTTCTTTGAGTTTTGGTTTTCTTTTCTTTCTCCTGGTATTTCTCTTTTTTTGTGTTATGTTTTTTTTTAATAAATCCTGTTTTTAGCTATCCTTGCATTTGGGTCTGACAGACAGACAGACAGACAGACAAACAGACAGACAGACAGACAGACAGACAGACAGATAGATAGATAGATAGATAGATAGATAGATAGATAGATAGATAGATAGATAGATAGATAGATAGATAGATAGATAGATAGATAGATAGATAGATAGATAGATAGACATGTGAAGAAATTAAGACACCCCATTAAATATTCAGTTCTTTATTAAAAAATGTCAACATGTCAATTTGTGTGATGTTTGAGGGCTTTCTTGCTTGCAAAGTCTGTTTCAAATCACCCCACAGGATCTTAATAGGATTTAGATCTGGGCATTGACATGACCAGTCCAGAATTCTCCATATTTTTTACTTTTCAGCCAGTCCTTAGTGGATATGTTTTGGGTCATTGTCATGTTGCAAGGTCCAGTTCAGCTTCAAGTTTTTGACAGATGGTCTCACAAGAGTCAATGTGTATCACCTTCTGATACAATGTAGAATTCATAGTGGATTCTATGATGATGAGCTGGACAGGTTCTGCTGCAGCAAAGCCTCCCCAAACCATAACACTTCCACTTCCATGTTTCACAGTTGGTATGAGGTTCCTTTGCTGAAATGCTTTATGAAAAACATGCCCTCTGTTATGATGTCCAAATAATTACATTTTTGACTCTAAATCTAATCCGTTCAAAGCACATTATTCCAGAAGTCTTGGCCTTTGTCTCTGTGTTCTTTGGCATACTTCAGTCTTGCCCTCATGTTTTTCTTAGACGACAAATGTTTCCTCCTTACACACCTCCCATGATCATTAAAGTTGTACAGTCTCTTTCTGATTGTAGATTCATTCACTTTAACATCAACTGTAGCAAGAGATTGCTGTAGGTCCCATGATGATATTTTAGGGGTTTTGGAGACTTCTTTAAGCATCTTGTGGTCTACTCTTGGGGTGAATTTTCTTGGATGGCCTGACATGGCCATGTTCGCAGTTCTAAATGTTTTTATAGACAGTGGAATGTCTGATTACAAATTCTTTTGAGATCTTTTTATAGCCCTGACCAGACTCATAAACATCAACAATCTTCTTTCTGAAGACCTCAGAGAGCTCTTTGGTGATACCTCTCACTTCAACAATTAAGTGAATAAAACCAAACTAAATAGTTGAGGTTTAAATAAGACAAGCCTTCCTCAAAATGCTCTGTAACATTGTTCTAATAATTTGCACATGATGTGATAAACCTTTAGATCATTTTATCCATTTTAAATACAATTTAGGGGGTCCTTACTGTTTCCTCACAATAAATTTGATTAAAATACCTTTCTTTGCTTTTATTTGTTTAGTAATATTACTTGAACCTTCCAATAATGTTAAAATGAAGATCAAATGCTCATATGTTAAACTATTAAAAAAAACAGGCTTTCATGTGGCGTCCTAAGTTGTTTGTAATGTCCTAATACTGTTTAAAAAAATTTAGGAAGCAATTAATTTTTCTTTTCTTTTGCTAGAGCCTTTAGAAACATCTACATGAAGGAGTCAATGACCTCAGAACAGTATACTAAGATTACTCAGAGAGCTGAGTCTTCCCTGATCAACTTTACAATTTCACGCTGTGTCCATGGGGAAAGGAAGTTAACATGTACTCACTGCGATGAGGGGATTCAAATAGTTAGTGGATGTCCATTACTCAAATCTGCTCTCTGTGAATATTCACTTTGGAGATGCGTATAAAAACTGTAGCTATCTCTCTCTCTCATCTCTGTACTGTACAATAGATTTTGAAAGACACTTTGTTTATTTTTTTTTACTATTATTTAAATGGAATAATTTTACATGCATGCCTAAAACTGTACTTAATACATGGCCAGTTTGAGCTTTGATGTACTTGATTTGATGGAGGATTCCCTGAAGTTCCTGAGGTCTTCTTTTCCTCACACATAAAAACAAAATATCGTTACATAAATAACTTTTTTAATGTTTACTCTTTTACACTTTATTTGGTTTAATTTAGGATACTTTACATCAAATACAATTTTGGTATCATACTTTTACTTTATACTAGCCTCCAGGTGGTCCAGCAGCAGGATCCCGCTCTCTCATTACCGTGGGCCGAGTTTGATTCCATGAGCAGGGCTGAAAAGTTAACTCTCAGTGCTGCCCCCGCGCTCGGATAAAAATGGGAGGGTTGTGACAGGAAGGGCATCCAGAATAAAACCTTTGCCAAATCTAATATGCGGACCACCTGATCCGCTGTGGCGACCCAGTACAGGGAGTCCAATTTTGACACAGTAACCATACTTATGTTTTCTGTAACATTTCTACCCATGTTTCAGGTCTGTCATTTCCAACCAGTTTCAATTTTGAAGTTATAGAGTGTTTGTATTGCACATAATTGCCCTTTTTTAATTTCCCATTGTCTATTAGTCTCTGTATTTTGTCCATCTCATATGGCAGTTTGCTGATCGCCTGGCTTTTGCCTTGCCGTATGTTTCTGATCTGACATTAAAGACATTTTACTTTTTAATCTGCTTTACCTGCATTTGCATCCTTGCAGCCTTTTCTTATCTGACGTCCTTCATGATTTAATCTAAATGATTAGATTCTTTTCTGACTTAAAATAAATGCTATGCTGGTCATTAACAGTAAATGATTATTGTCACTCTTTTGTGCTGAATTCTTTTTATGTGGTTTAACATCTGAGAGGTAGAATAAATACTTTCAACACTTTAAAACTGCATTTCTACAAAATTAAAAAAGATGGCCTGAATTATTTACACACTCCTTACATGCATTCAAAAGTTGTAAACAGAAAACGAGGGACAAAGTAGCTGTAATATTTAATTAATGAAATCAGTGATCTGAGAAATCAGCATTAACAAAAAACATCAATTTTTATAGTCAGAAACTCTCTCGTTTTTTTTTCTGCACTCACAGGTCAAGAGCTTCAGTTTATGTTTACATCAAACATCATAATGGGGGGAAAAATCATCTTTGAGACTCGTGGCATGTTTGTAGGTGCCGGATGGATTATGAGTGTTTCATAAACTGCTGATCTCCAGGGAATTTTACAGATAACAGACGTATATACAGAATGGTGCAAACAAACAAACAAACAAACATCCTGTATGTAGAGTCTGTATAGTATAAAACCTTGTTGATGAGAGAGATCAGAGGAGAATGATCAGAATGATTGGAGCAGACAGGAAGTCTACAGTCACTCAAATAAGTGCATTTTGCAATTGTATTGAGCACAAAAGTATCTTAGAATGTACAACACATCACCGTGAGGTGGATGAGCTACAACATCAGAAGTCACATCAGATTTCACTTCTGTTATTGTATACAGAAATGACTACACTCCACTGTTAAACTGTTATCCAAGCAAAGAGAAGAAGAGCGTGTCAGCCCTGTCCGGTGCTCGAAGATTTGGATCAATCTTTCTGCATGTTTTTTGAGATGTAATTGTGGTTTGATGTGAATGTGAATTCTCGGAACTGAAACCTGGCAACATTGACCGCAAGCTTGAATCTCATGTCCTTCAGGCTCCACATGAGAATAAACCTTATGCCGTGCAACATTAACAACAGTGCAGTGTTTTCTCTCTCTCATGTCTTTTTTATTACTGTACTACAAGCACATTACCTATCACTAATAATTGAAGTGACTTCTGCTCTAACAAATTTGGAATCAAGTTTAAATAGTTAATAATGAACCCATCATTTATTCCTTCATCTTAATCATCATCTTCATCTAAATTCTCAGCTCAATTCCTTAAAAACTATCCACCTCCATCAGCCTTTCAACTCTGTTTAAAATCCCTCCTAGGCTCTAAGCTCTAGCTTGTTATCCCCACTTTTCACTGTTTCTTCCCTCTTCCCTCTAGTTCCCATCTTTCTCCTGCAGTGCACTGACCTGCTGTGTAGTGGAGGCTGACGTGTGAAGTGTGCATCATTCTAAACAGTTTTCTCTCTCCATGTCTTTCCCCCTATCTCTCACCTCTTCTTTTTTCTTGGAGTAAATGTTAATAAAGTGTATACTTTATAAAGGACTTTCTCACTGTGATTTGAAGTTAACATGGTCAGGGCTGCTCTTATCTCTGCATACATTTAAATTAATTGGGATGTGTGAGCCAGACATGGCTTTTCATCTTGAAAATCTAATTAGGTACATTTTACACACTTTCAGGGTGCTAATTGCTACCTTTTGGACTCCTAGCTCCTTTTCTGTGTGCACCGAATGTAAAATGGAGCTTATTTTCCTTTCCATCCCCACTCAGAATATAATGGGCTCTAACGTGGCCTTCTCCAGAAATAGAATCAAGTGGCAAATACTGTATGATGGCTGTTATTAGGCCACTGCACCTCATTGTGGATTGTGGATTGTCCACTCTTGTGTAATACATAACTTTAGTCACAGGGGGCATAACACGTATTAGATGCTTTATAGGGGTAATATAATTACTGTTTAGGCATTCTTTATACAATAGAGTTTAATTCAATATTTGAAGTGTGAGATTTGCACATTCATATCAAGGCACACTAATTCATTATTAAAACAAAACACAAACTATAACAGATTAATTCATATAAAAATAAGTAATGGTGGTGTTCGCAATTATGAATTACAAGTGGTGCCAAACAAGGAAGCTAATGAACAAAAGAGTCAGTCTTAGCAGAGGACATTTCTGTGTGCATGTTTGTTAAGAGAATAAATGTAATGCATTCATTACACAGACAACTCCTCATACGTGCACATTTCCAGCATTTGGCAGGCACCCTTAACCAGAGTGACTTAGATTATCCCTTTTTTTATACAATTGAGGGCTAAGGGCTTTGCTCAGGGACCCGACAGTGGCAGCTTGGTGAACCTGGGATTGAACTCACAATCTTCCAATCGCTAGCCCAACACCTTAACCACTAGGCTAACACACTTGTGTTATATTACATTTCATGACATGCCATGACAGTCAACAGCCCAGCAGTATCTGGCAGTGTGACACAAGATTTTTTTTATTCAATTGCAGAACAGCTAAATGAAAACTTGCTATATAAGTGCATTTATTTCAGATCTTCACACTCTAGAAATATAGATCACACAAATCACCCACCTTTGACACCTGCAGTGTCAGTATGAAGGCTTACAGCATAAAAGCATCTCACCGCTATAACCTTATCAGAGCAGACATACAGTATCCCCCTCAATCAAACAGTGAGATTCTACAGACTGAAGCTGGAGAGATAAAGTATCTGCCTTTGTGTTTCTTATATTTTACATGTTTTTTTTTATTTTAACACAGAGCTATTGAATTCTTGAACTGGCCAGAATGTGTTGATTAGTTTTCTGTAACAGAAGTTATTCATATCACAGATTAATATTACGTTAGAGATATTTCACAGAGTCTTTATAATTGAGGAGTTTGCATTCTCTGGTTTCTGAGAAATATTGCACTGCATTTCTTTTCAGCTTATTAAATACTGTACAAGAGAGACAAAAGACTGCCGAACTGTTTATAGCTGCTATAACATAAGAGAAAATCATAACAGGGATTAACCTATTTTGCAAATGTTCCACGACAATAATGTATAGCATAATTTATCTTTCATTAATTAATTATTCACTTTTATACAGAGGAACAACCAACTTGGGGTGTTGGGGGTAATTTTAGGACTTCTTTACAATAACTGCCCACCCAAAAGTGTCAGAAGTGTACACTATATGGCCACATGCTTGTGGACCCCTGACCATCAGAACCATATCTAGACTTTCCCCAAACTTTTGTATCCCCGAATTTGTCCAGGATATATTTATGCTGTAGAATGTCTATTTCTCTGCACTGGAACTTTTTAAGTGCAAATGACAATGCCCCTGTGCACAAAGAGAGGTCCATGAAGACATGATGTGTTAAGGATGAAGTGGAAAAGCCTGAGTCCTGACCTCAACCCCACTGAACACTTTGAGATGAAATGGAATGCTGACTATGCACCAGACTATGCAGCAGCTCTCCTCACCCAACATCCTCACCCAACATCACTACTCAAGTTCACTAAAGCTCTCATGTTTGAGATCCCCACAGATACGCTTCCAGTTCTAGAGGACAGCTTTCTCTGAATGGTGAAGGTTATTATAACAGCAAAGGTTGATAAAATTTTGAAGGATGATGTCCAAAAAAACACATATCAAGTGTCTAAAATCCTTTGTCTTTAAGTTTTGTTTTTTTTTACATTTATTATGTTCAGTAGAAATTCTATTCATACCTTTATGCATGCATTGATTCATGTGAGATGTGACTAGGTGACAGACACTCAAGAGACATGACAAGTCAGAGTTTGTGTGTGCGTGTGTGTGTGTGTGTGTGTGTGTGTGTGTGTGTGTGTGTGTGTGTGTGTGTGTGTGTGTGTGTGTGTGTGTGTGTGTGTGTGTGTGTGTGTGTGTGTGTGTGTTTGTGTGTGTGTCCTGCTCTGGATTAGCGACCCTTCAGGGTGTAGCCCTTCAGTAGTGTAGTGTGTGTGTGTGTCAGCAACAGAGACTGTGTTATTATAGAAGGATCAGATTTGACGATTGGCTTGTTTCCCATCAGCAGAAGTATTGATTCATTCTGTTAACACTCCACTCCACTATTCAGGTTCAGAAAGACGCACACATGTTCAGAAGACACATACACTCTCCATGTTGCATCTAAAATCTATACTGTACCTGCTGTGTGAGGACAGCAGTGACCCTCTTGCTTGCTGACATAGCAGAAATGTAAAAGCGACTGAAGTGGTTATATATATACACTTATATATACACATATATATATAAGTTGTGCTGTAGCACCAAGATGTTATCAGCTGATCCTGTATGTTAGGACCTCAATGGATTGGTCTTGTTTGTCAAGCCAAGAACTTGTTGCCATGTCCCTCAAACCATTCCAGAACAATTTCTGTAGGGTGGCAGGATGCATTCTCCTGCGGAAATAGGCCACTGCAATTAGGGTATATTGTTACAATGAAGGAGTGTACTTGGTCTGCAACAATGTTTAGGAAGGTGGTATGTGTCAACATAACATTCACATGACTGCCAGGACCCAGGGCTTCTCAGCAGAACATTGCCCAGACCGTTACGCTGCCTTCATCCGATTGCCTTTTTCCTATAGTGCTTCCTGGTGCCATCTCTTTGCAATATACTGTACAGTAAGTGCACCAGGACATCTAAATGATCTAACAGAAAACATGATTAATCAGACCAGACCACATTCATTGCTTCATTGCTTCATTGCTTCATGGTCTATTTCTGATTCTCACATGTCCATTGTAGGTGCTTCCTGTGGTTGTCAGGGGTCAGCATGGACATTCTGCTGGTTGTCCTTCCCTGAACCACTTTTGATATGTACTACCCACTGCATACTGGAAACAACTGACAAGACCTGTTGTTTTGGAGACCCAGTTCTCTAGCCATCACAATTTGACACTTGTTTATTTATTTAAAAAATATTTTTTTAGAGCAACTGGCTTAAAATATAATTGCACCATGGCAATGATTATAATAACTGGTGAAGCCCCTCTGCATCCTGTAACGTCAAAATGTTTGAAGGTTCTTGAATATCGTTCATGAATCCCCTCGCATGCATAACATTTATCGTTTATATATATAATTAGTTTGGTAAATGTGGATGCCCTTATCAGTTCAAACCATAGGTTTTTTTTACAGGGTTCAAATCCAGACAGTGCAATAGTTCTATTGATTTTGTGTTCCTGTAGTCATTTCTGTATTGATTTGGAAGTATGACTGGATGATATTATGTTGTTATCAAATATAATTCATGATCTTCGAATACCACAAAGAATCAGTGTTTCAACACCATTTTTGCAGTAGCTTGCTGTGTGTTTTCATGTATGCAGTCTCTGTTTCTTGCCAAATGTGCTGAATATGTAAACGGCTAAACAGTTTGATCTTGTTTCAGCAGAATTTCCAACTAACTACATTTCAAAATCTATACAAAAGCCTTGAAATTAGGCACCTAGAACACCAGCACTCCTGCCTCAACTAAAAAAAATCAATACTTTTAAAGGGAGACATTTTTCTTTCCATTGTACACACACATTTCTAATTTGCAGACATTATCATATTCACAGTCCTGTTTTCCCTCTCCCTGTTCTCTATAAACAGAAATAGCTTTGTATATCATAGTAGATGCATCTGTGCACTTATTTAGTTTTAATTCTAGCCATAAAACAAGGTCTTAGCAGACTTGACCAGTCTGGCAACCCCTTAATTGTTTCACTGCCGTTCTTTCATGTTTTAATTGTGTTTTCTATTTTTCTGCATTAACCTGTTCATGTGGCACAGTGAGAATTTTGCTTGGCTGAACCAATTGTGCTTAAGCCAATTAAACGTCCTTTTCACCTATATTAACAAACATATTGAATTACTACACTTGACTGCTATGTCTCTCATTACTCTGATTGTAAACTCCAAGAATTTACCCCTGTAGTTATGGGCATTATCTTGTGTCAGGGATGTTACCCCACAATTGTTATGTTGTAGTAAGCTTTGTCATTTTTTTTTATATTGGCTGTATGATGTGTAGATTAATTTGGAGAACTTCATTAAAATACCAATTGTAAGGTAACTATTGCCTCTACTAAGGGTATTGAGCTCAATCTTAATGCTTCCTCATCTGCCACTCCAGCTATTATGCATGTCTTCTTATCGGGCTATAGCTTCATTCTACTAGTGAATGCTGGCTCATTTAAAGAAACTGATTCATAGTGGAATAACACATTCACTCATTGGATGACTATTCCATGAAATGAGTTAGCAGCTTTAGCAGCTTTATCTGGGGAAGATGCAGTTTCAGTTTCAGTAATACAGCCTTAATATCACCCTCCAGGCTCCAGCACATGTGCTGCTGCTGTTGAGCTATACTCCATCTAAGTACATGAGGAGGGCTTTTATACTGTGCTTAACTCAAACTTATTGTCTTTCTTAACTCTTGCTTTTAACTCTGGGAAGAATAGCATTTAACATTTGTAACTTAGAACTGGGGTAGCACTGTTTTTTTCCCTTATTTATGAAATCCCGCTCCAAAGCAGTGTTAGCACTGTTTTTGTGACACTATCTCTGCATTGAGATAGCAAACGTCTACAGTGTAAAACAATAAAATGTTATGAATTTATGGCTGGATGCTTAGCAAGAGCCAACCAATCAGAAATTGCTTTATATCACATGCTGTATACAGTCACAGAAACCCTGTGTTGTATAAGCAGTAGTTGCAGTATTTTAGAGAAAAAGGAAAAAAAAAACGTTTTAGATTTAGATTTTTTTAACTATTTTGAATCCAAATGCAACCATCTGAACAGGACAACAAAAGAAATTATTAGGTAACCCTTGTGGAGCAGGAGGCATGATTCTGCTATTGGTACTCGGTGAGAAGTGATGCAGTAACAATGAAAGGTACGGTGCATTCTAGTCTACACATTATTGGTAATATCTTAAAAATATCTACAAATATTCAGCACCTGTTCAGTCACTATAAAATTATAATCATTTACAGCAGGGGTGTCAAACTCTGGCCCGCGGTGTAATTATATTTGGCCCGCAAGATCATATCAAATGTGCATTACAGCTGGCTAGCCACATGCTCCACTAATACTACAAATCCCAGAATGCCTTGCCACTGTATTGACTCGTAGTCACGAATAGCAAGCGCCCCTTATTCTCTGTTGACAGTTGTTAACAACCATGTTATAGTCACATCGGGTTAATTCCACCCTTCACAAAAATGGCCAAACGAAAAATGGACAATAGGAGCTTTCAAGACAGGTGGGAGGCCGATTGTCTGTTCATAAATATAAAAGACAGATCTGTTTGTCTTGTGTGCTAACGGAGCTAACGTGTCTAAAGCAAGAATATAACATAAGACGACACTATGAAAACAGGACCTGGACGTAAAGCAGAAGCTCCAGAAGGCGGAGGAGATGAAAAAAGTCTGGTTTCCCGGCAGACTCATGAAAGCAAAATCAAAAAGTGAAGCTGCTGTAAAGACGAGCGACAAAGCTTAAATCAAACGGTATGAAAAACAGGCAAAATAATAAAACAAGAACACGGTGTTACTTATGCGAAACTGTAATTTCAAAGAGCACCCTGAGCTTGTTTTCATTTTATATCAGCCATTCAACAAGTCCTCATTCATGTCCTGCAGTTTAAATGCCATTGAAACAACGATTTCTTCTTTTGATAGACAATTAAAAATCGTAAACTGTAAATTAAAAAATGTCACAGCTATAAGCCTATGTTCCATTGATTTACTCACATTTTCAGATCATAGGGCCACAGAAGCACTGCCTGTTTAACCCTATTGGTATTGTTGCTCCTAGTGGTCACAAATAGGAACTACGTTTAAACCTGATTAATAATACCCGGCCCCAGATAAGCGGTAGAGAATGGATGGATGGATGGATGGATGGATGGATGGATGGATAATAATAATAAGGCAAACGCTTTTCTGTTGCACCATTTGGGAGTCCTGGTTATGAAACTATTCAAAACTGGGATAAATGTTAATTTCTTTGCAAATAATAAAAATATATTATGAATAAAATGGATAAATTATGGATTGGATGCCACAGTGATGCCACACATGCCACAATGATCTTGTCTCACACACTGAGGCTAAGAAAAAAATAATTTTTTTTTAATTCAGTTCTTTTGAGAGGAAACTTTCTGTGCTTAAGAGGTTATGATACTCTGTAATGGATGTTATAACGGCGTTGCAGGGCCAACCCATCGCAGGGCACACACACACTCTCATTCACTCACGCAATCACACACTATGGATAATTTTCCAGAGCTGCCAATCAACCTACCATGCATGTCTTTGGACCGGGGGAGGAAATTGGATACCCGGAGAAAACCCCCGAGGCACAGGGAGAAAAATGCAAACTCCACACACACAAGGCAGAGGTGGGAATCGAACCCCCAATCCTGGAGGTGTGAGGCAAATGTGCTAAACACTAAGCCACTGTGCCCCCTTGTTGTTGGGTTGAAGGATTTAAAGAATAACTGAATGAATATTGAATGCTTGTGAATGCTGTTGATGGGATCTAAGTTTAATGATCTAATTGCATGTTGATGTAAATAAGTGGAAAGGTCTCTGCTCTATACTCAAAAGTGACTATCAGGAATGGTTAACTGGATATGGACAGCTAGTCATAATCTGTTTCTCACCTTGTCATCAACAATGCCACCTTACAAATTACTCCCTAAATCAAGAGTGAGTAAGACATTGAAATGAAGGCAAGGAGGGTGGTACCTAACCAAGAGAAAAGTGATGACAGGTTATTTTTCACCACTGGTCCCCTGACAACGCAGTGCTGTTTCCTCTTCTCCTCTGACACACACAAGATTTAATCTGGCCATCTCTGGGCGGCCTTTCCACTCCCATAACCAAATGAAAGCCATTATTACACACTTTACAGACAGCAGGGGGAGCAGAACTGAGCCAGGAAAAAGGCCAGAGCAGCAGATTTACAGGGCTCGACAGTGTGATTTCAGCATGTGTGCTTGTCTTTGCACTTATGTGTAAGAGTGAGTCAATGTGTATGTGTGTAAACCATTATTGTTGATGGCGCTTTTTATTCTTATTGAGAGTTATTGTTGGCATGCCAGGTGGGAAACATTTCAAACCATAAAAGAAAAGTGCACACTGAAGACTCATCATCCGGCGCTTTCAGTGTCGAGTCTAATGACCCACACACTTTGTGCACCTTTCCTTCACTCCTTTCCCCCTTCAGCTTTGGAGGAGGAGAGAGGAAATTAAATGTTAAGGTGATATATACACTATAATATTAATTTCAAGGCTGTGTTAAATCAGCTGGAGACCAGTAATATATAAAATGTATAAACTAATGTCCACTTTATTTAGAAAATGCTTCTTTTAAAACCTTGCTTGGAATAACAATTTTAAAAAGACACTAATCCACTGGGTTTAAAGATGCTAATCCATTGTAATTACCGTACACTGAAAAGTGAACAATATAAGCACAATATAGGAATCACATGATGTTTGATGCAGCATGCAATTAATTGTTCAAATCATTAACAAAATGCAAAACTCCCTTTTTTGTCTGTGATTTACTGCCCTGTAGATCATTTGAGTATTAGAAGCCAGCTGAGATTTTATCACTCAACATCTTTGGTGCTCATCAGAACTCAGTTTCACACAAACAGCTACAGAATTATTGCCATTCTCTATAAGGATGGCTGGACAAGCTTAAAGAAAATAATGTGAGTGATTATGTAATTAGGTTTAATATAATTACACATTTCAAAAATGTGACAGAAATGCAACAACAGATGTACACATCCAGAGCAGCATACAGAAGAGGTTTGTAGTCTCCATCAGAACAACATCCTCTGCAAATAGAGCTGGATCTGAAAGCCTGTTAGAAGGATGTTAGTGCAATTATTTGGTACAGCAAGAAATAAAAATATATGAGATTAGTTTTAACATTATTTTATTCTTCTTCTGACTTTTGTCTTTGTTTGAAGGCAGCCGGTGACTCAGCTGTTTGGACAGCAAAGGGAAGTTTATCATGCATAATGTCTCTTCTGTCCTGGTGCCCAGGTGGACATTATAAATGTTGCTGAATAATATGTTAATAAAATAGCTTTTTAAAGACAACAATTGTTTTTGATGGAATTAGAGTTAAAGGAGGAGCTAGTGCATGACTAAAAGCTTTCAGTGTTAATTGGCCTTTACTAGTTTTTACTACTTGGAAGATCTTTGAGAGTGGAACTCTGAAAATAGCACGGATTTGGGGAATATGAGTAGCAGAACAATCACCAATGTGAAATTTTTAAGTGTTCTTTTAGCAGTAGTAGCAGTTCAAAATAATCTGGAATCTACTTATAATGCCCAGGGGAGGCCTTCATGTCCAAAGGAAGGGGCAGTCCAGCCAGCGAGGCGAGGTGAGCAGGTGGCCTTCTTCAGTTCCCTTCCCGGAGCATGGACAAAGCTTAGCAGCATCAGATTGGACTTCCTTTCCTCAAGAGGCGTCTGCAAACCAGCATAGCGAGACAGAACATTGCCCTGAGTTAAATAGTTTTCACCCTACCGCCCTTAAGCTGCTGAGCTTAGCTCTCCGATGTGTTCTCTTGCAAGAGCGTGAGTGCCACAGCGGCGCTCCTGATTGGCCACCGTCTTTCGGCGGGAATTTCGCCGCCCCGCCTTGCACTCAGAATCAGCGCTGACCTGGGTGCTGCGCGATTTTCTCCGCGCGTTGGCGGCGCTGTCCAGGGTGCTGCACCGCCGCCGTTTTTCTCTCCCTCCCGGCATGATTTTTCCGGACGAAGAGCGCGATTTCCTCTGTTACGTCCGGCGGTGTGGCAGCCGCCACATACTTTAAAACTGACATAAATAGTGAATATTGACTAATCTGTCTCAGTCTTGTGCCTCAGAAGACTTTTTGGATGCAAATTGGATGGAAAACTAAAAGGACCGGTAGGCTGTCAGGCCACATTTTGTGCTGCTCTACCTACATTATAATACATTCATTCATGAACACAAAAATAGCAACAGAGCATAAATGTGAATAAGTTGGACTGCCTGCAACCAAAATAGCAAAATTCAAGACTTCTTAGCAAATGGGGTGAAAATAGGTCAAAACGAGTGTTAGAAAATGTAGGTGATTCAACACCTTGAGAGAATATTGGGCAGGTTCAAACAGAATTCATTTCTTCATATCACACAAATAAGGTGGCCAGAGCCTCCTGAGACTGTTAGGTGTTAAAGGGCTTGCCGAAAGGGCTTGCTATGGTAGGAAAGGACAGTAACACATGTAATCATGGGGCCGCCTTCTCTCTCTCTCTCTCTCTCTCTCTCTCTCTCTCTCTCTCTCTCTCTCTCTCTCTCTCTCTCTCTCTCTCACCCACTCACTCACTCTCTCATTAAACCCAACCAGGCATCAGATTTAAACTGACAACCTTCTGTTTAAAGGCACAAACACTTAACCTATCAGCTAATCTGATCAAAATGGATTAAATTTAAGATAAAAAATGACTAGGTTAAACACTGGATAATTTATAATATTAAATATAGTTTTTTATTGTTATATTAAGTAATTTTTTTAACTTGTTCTGTAAATGTACCAAGATTCAAAATGTACCTGTTGTTCAGTGAAATTCTCTTTTAGTACTGATTAAACATCACCTGTTTGCAGTGGCCTTGAGGAAATTTGGTCTCTGTTCCCTTAAGAGTCAAGTGGGTTCTATATCACTAAATGCAATATTTATACTCTTTGAGTGTTTAATGGTTATTTTCTCACTCAGCTTGAGTGCACCATAACTCTAGCACAAAGCAGGAATGAATATGTAAATCAGACACACATTTTATATTCTAAACAATTTAGAGATAAAAACATCTGTGTGGTGTGCAGCATAAGAAAGAAGCTTGCTGTAATAAAACAATAATTCTTCCAAGTTATCGCAGTTTATAAATGTCTGTCCTGGAGGACAATAGCAACACAAAATTTTGTATGTTCACAGCTCTGATTTGATGTGTAATCCAATAGATATTCACCTGATTAGAGGAATTAGGCATATCAAGGCGAATGCTGAGTAATGCTGAACCCCAGTCTGTTTTAACAGATGAAGTTCACATTTCAAGTCTTCTTGTTCTATCAGATTGATCATAATAAACATGCTATTATAGATGGATAATTTTGGTTCAGACCAGATCACAATGATTAAATTCTGTATTGATAAACTTGATTTTAAACCAACAAAACTGTTACACTAAAGCCTATTGCATGCTACATTATTGTGATGGTGGAGCCACCGCCCACACTAAACTCCGTCTGGGTGCAGAAAAAGACTCCATTTCAGCACCACACTTGTTGTGGAAAGCAGTGAGGCACATGGCTGCATGGTGGGGTGACATAAGCATACACAGCTGGTGGGCAATGATTGCAGCGGCAGCTCTTCACCCTCCTGAAGAAACTGGGGGAGTATAAAAGGGCACAGCAAACAGACAGGTGAGCACATTTTCTTAGTATCTCTATGCTGACCTGTGCTTCCATTTTTCCTCAGGAGTTGTCGACAGCAGTGATGACTACGCCCCCAGACGTACAGCACCCCACAGAGCTCCCTGGGTCCTGTTTTGTCACTGCTCAGCTCTGTTTGGTAGCCTCCACACCAGGAAGTCCACAATGACAGCACTCAACGACAGCACAACTCCACTTTCCACTCTCTCAACCTCCCTTTGCTCACTATATCTAAAATAAAGGGCACATGCTTTCTTTTCCTCAGCCTACTGCGTGTTTGAATTCAGCCCCCTGCAGCCTCGAGTAGATACGACAATTTCCAAAATTTCAGAAATGCTGCTGACGCACATTACTTTTTACATTCACACAATAACATCTTTACATGCTATTAGAGCAGCCACAATTAGGCTCACAGCAAATCCTGAAATTTCATTAAAATAAATGCAAGAACACTTTCCATCATGTGATTTTGTGACAAATTTTTACAGAAACAAGAAAAAGGGAAAAATAAGAGAAAACAACAGCCTGTATGCCTGTATATTAGATTTATGGCATTTGGCAGATGACCTAATCCAGAGAAACAAATATTCTGTGATTTTTAAATGCATCTGAGCAGTTAAGGGTTGTATTAGCAGTTGAGGCCTTACTCAAGGGCCCTATGGCATCCTATGGCATCACTTGGATAAGCAACCTTGCAAACTGATGTTCAAAGTCTTACCCACTAAACCCGCTATTGCTATTACTACTAACACACATCTTCTAGTGGTTTGCCTTAATGAATTCTTGTCTAATATCATAATCGAAAACAAACAATATTTAAAAACTTTTATAATGTACTGTAAAAAAAAAAAAAAAAAAACAGTTGTATGGGCCATCAAGTAAACAAAGCTTGCAGACTCACCATGATCACAAAAAACTGGAAATGCATTTATTTAAATTATATTAGTTAGCTACTTTGGAAAGCAGTTGGACAGAACTATCTTGGCTGACATATAGTATACATTACAGCACAGTGAATTTGTTTCCTTGCATATTCCAACTGTGGAGGTTGGGGTCAACCATGATACAGCACCCCTGGAAGAGTGAGGGTTAAGGGCCTTGCTAAAGAAGCCCAAAAGGAGCAGCTTGGCAGTGCTTATGCTTGAACCCAAATCCTCCAATCAACACCACTGCCCCACAAATTGCAATTCAATTCACAATGTCACAATAATAAGATATTCATTCATTCATTCATTCATTCATTCATTCATTTTCTACTGCTTATCCAAACTACTCGGGTCACGAGGAGCCTCAGGCGTCATCGGGCATCAAGGCAGGATACACCCTGGATGGAGTGCAATAATAAGATATTTTAAATAAAAAAAAAAAAAACAAATAACTAAATAATTAATATATGACATACTATATACAATATTTGTATATAATTGTGCAATTAAGCCACATAGTTTTGGTGGAATGAGACTTAGTTGATTAATTAGACTTAGTGATTACCAGAATGTATATTTTAAAGAAAGTTCATTCCAACTCATATTCTCAGCTTGAGTCCTGACCTTTAGCTGTCAGCTTTACATACCCAGTCGTGCAGAGGGAGCCAGTCCTGTTAAATCACATTATCAAAATGCATACTGAATGGAAAGTCTGTTTGGGATGAGCCGCCAACAGGCCGCCAATAATAGTCAAGTCTAATGTAATTTGCTCAATTGCATTTTCAGGGCTTTACAATGTTGATTCAATTATGTTCAGCTAAAGAATGGACAGTTTACTACTAATCAAATTAATCATTGTCCTCACCTAAAAATGCTACTAATGAAAAAAGGAAATGTGTTAATTAAATATTAACTCCATCATTTTAATATAATTAATATCAAACCATTATTCCTGAAAGATGGAGAATTCTTTTTATTATTTTACACCATCGCTTAAAGAACCTGGCGATGCTAGCAGAGTGTGTTCCTTCCATGCACTGTGGGGAAAAGTCTACAGAATAAAGCACAAGAATTAAACATGTTATGGTGAAACTTCTATATACAATGTGCTAAAGGTTTTAAATAAGTGTGCTAATTACTGTGGTTGTTAATTCCTCAATTTGAAGATTCGAGCACTTGCTTACTTGTTAATGGCTGTTTAATGACCTTAAGTTATCGGTCTGCCTACATCTATAGGGACAGGCATTTCTCCCACAATAAAAGAGTGTGTGTGTCATTAAAATACCGTAAGAGGCTTTCTTTGGAATTGTTTCCACTGTCTTATTTAGTTGATGTACTGTGTGAATGCTTCAAGGGGTTTCCGTTACTTGCTTGCAACCACACAGACACAGACAGACAGACAGACAGACAGACAGACAGACAGACACACACACACACACACACAAATGTACAGACACACACACACACACACACACACACACACACACACACACACACACACACACACACGTACAGACACACACACACACATGTACAGACAGACAGACACACACACACACACACACACACACACACACACACACACACACACACACACACACACACACACACACACACCAAGGTGTAGCACTAAATATGAATATTCGTAATCCTTATAACTAATCCTGTCATTTTCTTCAGGGGTTCCCACCAAATATCCCTATGAGGACATAATCACATGGTTCCCACAAAGGGGTAAATACATACACACTATTCCTTTAATTACATATCAGGCAGATGGAGGCACCTCAGGTAGCAGTGAGATGCAGTGAGACCAGGAGGATGCGGTGCATGGCTGGATCGGTCCTCACGGGAAAGCTGTCACTACACAATATTCGCCCTGACGCTTCAATAGCCAAGCTTACACTGTTCATCTAGTGGGATTAGGCACTCTCCATTTTCTCTCTTCTTTCTTTCATTCTCTGTACAGTACATGTAAAAATAACCAAGCTCTCTTTTGCAGTATGGCTAGCTGTTATGTAATATTTGATAGACAGTGAAAGGTGATAGAAGAGTCTTTTAAAGCCTAAAGGTTCATGTCTGGTTTTGTGGGAAATGCATCGGATCACTGAATGTCTGTGAGGTGTTACTGTTTAGTGGCTGAGAGTTAGCAGCCACCTGATATTTTTAGCTCATCATTTTGTCTAGCCACTTTATCCCTACCTGCTGAGAAGGAGCTTTGTTTTACCTGAATCAAATCAAATACAATGAGGAAGACTGTGACTACTCCCTATACATTGTTTGTTTGTTCATTTAAAAAAAAAAAAAACAAAAAAAAAACATAACCACTGAGGTTAAGTGCACTCATTTTCAAATTTCTGTATGGCTTTTGTTTGACTTTTTTTTTACATCACCAAAACAAACTTGAGCCCTCTGAGGTCTATGCTGGACTCTGTTATGTCTTTAGTCACCCAGCACTTCAAAGTGCAAGAGCCTTAATAAAAGAAGGATAAAACACATGGCAGGTTGTATTTAAGTTTTCCCAACTGTTTATCATCAATTCTTCATGAACAGAATCAAAGACTGAGCTTAAAACTAAGTGTTTTCTTGTTTTAATCCTCATTTGATAGGATGTGTCTGAACACATAAGGGTTCTGAAACCTTTAATGCTTTAAAAGTTCCACTGAGTGGTCAGTTGTGAGTGATGTAGTGGCAAACCACTCCTTGGCCTCTCAGTAAGATGTCTTCCAATGTCTTTAATTAACTCCTCATCTTATGTATTCTCCTACATGCTTTGTTGTTGCTGCCGCTGTTTCTTTCAAATGTCAAGACAGTCCATTGTTCTGTTTAACTTGCCACGTCTTCCTTCCCCCTGAAACCCGCTCAGTGATCTCATTTATTAAATGTCATGTAGAGAGTGCGCTGGCGCAGAACGCACGATGTCAGCCCGTGAAGCGCGCGGGCCTTCTGCAGGCAAAAACGCATTTAAGGCACGGTCTGAGACGCCACAGCGATTCCGTCATCTTGTACAAAAAAAAAACTGCAGGCAAAATACTATAAACTATAGGTCGCTCTTCGTAAGTTATGCCGACAGCGCTATAGTGATATGCCAGCTTTAATTCTAAAGACGACGTACTGTTTAAGGTGATACAGGTTACCAAGAGGACTACAAACCCGCGCGTATAGTCATGTTTGTATGATATTAATCTCCTGCACCCGTGTGGGAACACTAACCTAATCAATAGTGTTTTTTTTTTTCTTTCTTTTACGTTCCTTTCCATTAATGCATGGCCCGCAGTTGTCCACTTGAACAAAAAAAAGTTCTTACGCGTTCTTGGAGTCATTGATAAAGACTACACCAGTTGCCTCCATAATCCATTACAACGCAGCAAACAAAGATAAATGACCTTTTGTTCGCGCGTCATGGCCCCCCATTTTCAAAGGAACCGAGTAACCACTCCTTCCTCTCTCCAGAATCTCAAGTACCCGCAAGTCCACCTGTACGATTCTTCTTTAGAGAGGGCGGTGCTTTGCATGACGTCATGGGCTGTAGAGGCGGTCCACGCGAAGCGATTGGCAGCCCAGAGACGCGCTCGTGGGCCGGTGGGGAGCCGCGCGGAGAGGCGGGGGCGAGGGCGCGTGCTCACCAGCCTTTGTGTATCACTTCCAATATCTCACGCGTCAATAATTGAGCGCGCGAGCAGACGGAGCCCCGCGCTATGTGCTCAGCCGCAGACGGAGGCCTCGCTGCGTTCACCGCCGACTCGAGACGAATTTACGTGGAAAATACGAAGGAGAAAAGGATCTAGAAACAGAAAACTCACAAATTCCAGGCAGGTTTTGGAGAAAAGACAAAATTCTCTTACATTTCAAGTAATAAATAAATAACCCACTTGAGTTGGACATCCATACGCGGAGAGCGCTTGATTTTCAGTGCGGGGAAAAAGGCTGGAGACGGCTGTGACTTTGTGAGTGAGCTGAAGTGACTGAGAGAAGTGGTGACGAGACTGCAGGCTAAAGTTACAGTAATGCTGGTGTTCGTGCTTTGCGCGCTGGCGTTAGGTTGCCTCGCGAGCGCGCAGAACGAGACGGAACCCATCGTGCTGGAGGGAAAATGTCTGGTCGTGTGCGACTCGAACCCAACTTCTGACCCTACCGGCACAGCGCTAGGGATTTCCGTGCGCTCCGGAAGCGCCAAAGTCGCATTCTCTGCTGTCAGGAACACCAACCACGAGCCGTCGGAGATGAGTAATCGGACAATGGTTATCTACTTTGATCAGGTAACTTTATTAATGTGAATACAAAGCGGGGAAAATAAAGGAGACTGTAGCATGGTGCCACTGAGAAGCTGCTGGGATGTTGCTTTGAGGGAGCTGCTCTCATCTTTCACACTGGTATATTTTTACTCAGAGTGTCCACTGATAATAGAATCGAAAATTTTAAAATACCCTTAAAAGTATCCAGCGTGCAAATGTGGACCGAAACTCGTGCCGTTTGATTAAATATCTCAACAAGCTTGAAATTTCGTACATTTTGTACATGAAATCACGTTCTCGCATCGACACGAAAAGCGCACCAAAGGCCACAAAGCAAACTCCAGTTCTGTTCATAACTTTAACATGTAGTTGTATAGTAACAGAATTAAACCAAGCAAAGCCACATTTTACTGCTATGTCGCGTTTGTATGATCGAGATTGTTTATCCTCTGCGCTGCGTTTTCTCTTCCAGGTTCTCGTGAACGTCGGCAGAAGTTTCGACGAAGAGAGAAGTAATTTCTTCGCACCAAGAAAAGGGATTTACAGTTTTAATTTCCACGTCGTGAAGGTTTATAACCGTCAAACTATCCAGGTTAGTTTTGTTCTTTGTGCGCATCTGTTCGTGTGTGTGTGTGTGTGTGTGTGTGTGTGTGTGCGCGCGCGCGCGCGCGCGCGTGGTTTTAATTGGTCGTGAATATAAAACTAAAGATGTTTTAGCGCTTATTATAATGCACTTATTCACTAGCATGTGCTACCGCGTCTTATGATTGCATTTAACAACGGCTTTAAGCACATGAGTGGACCATTACGCGTATGAACTAATGACTCCTTCACCAAGTGTAGTGTCTATATATATGTCCCATGCGGAGTCAGTTGGGATTTGTAAGATCAGACGAGGTTAACAGCAAATATCATGACCCTGCAGAGTTCTGACAAATTATTTTCACATACTTACAAATAAATAATAAATAAATAAATAACAGAATTGACATTTTTAACTTTTCAAATAATATTTAATTCAGTGTATTTTTTTCCATTAAAATTTTGACAGCATAGTGATATGAAACTATGATTAATTAAAACGTATGATGGCGTTTTGCACTATTTTTGCATTATTAATATCTGATTACTAGTGAAATTAAATCAAGGGCAAAAAAGCGCACAACGTGAGCAACCGCCAAATTACAGCTTTTGTGAAGCGAGCAAATAACAAGCATTATTTAAATCACTCACCACATCACACACAGTGCGCAGGAGAAATAATTAGGGTGGTAGATGGTTTGTGTTTAAATGGACGAAAAGTAAAAAAAAAAAAAAGAAAGTTTCTTAAGGTCAGATAATTAAATAAAAAAACATCTTTATGCATATTTTTCACACTCAATGCATCTATGTGGATGCTGGCCTTACTGTTTTATTCAGCTATATTCATCTAGTAACTAAAACTGGAATACAAGCCAAATAACTACATACAAATGCAAATCATAGCACTTTTACATTTACAGAATTTACATTTATTTATCCTTGTTGAATGGTTGAATTGTGCATATACAAGAATTTGTGCATTAATCAAAAACAAAAATGGTACAGCTTAGTATACTTTTTTCAGGAGAGTGTATCTATGAGCCTGCTCATTTAATAAGCCCTATGTATGAATACAGGCTAGCTGAAATATAATGTGACCACTAAGCTTTTAAGTTAGTCAGTGGTTAAAAGCTCTCCTGTCATTAATGCACAGTGCACCAGAACATATCTGCAATGAATGAACGTGATTGCGTGGATTGCGTATAAATAAATAATTCACTGCAGGCCTTTTATACTTGAGTAAATAAACTTCTATGTACTTAGTTTTACCTGACGAACACTCAACGGCTTTAATACCAGTATGAGCCAGTAAAAGTGTGTTATATCACACCCTACGGTTACTTTGAACACTACTGTGCCTTTTGTCTTCTTAATAGTCAATTAAAGGAGTTTTGTTGGAAGTGTGTGAAACCGTATTAAAGCCAAGCTTGTATAATGAGTTTAACGACTATAAACTCTAATTTTGCTATCAATTTCTGTGTTTCATACACCAAATGCGAAAAAAACTGCCTTGCAATAAAGATATATAATAAAATAAATACAATAAGCCCAAAGTTCTTTACATTTAAAAATTTAAGCTTTCTGAATGAAAGTGGATGAAAAGATCAAGTCCCAGTGTATTCTCATACATTTTACACAAAGAGGTAGTGTGTATGGTCTATTCTTGCATTAAGAGAATGCTTTTTCTAATGGCATCTTCATCCTCATGCACAATTTTTACCTCAAGAAACCCGTACAAGGTCATTTGGACTCCATACATACGTCACAGTCCATAGAATTCGAATCTTGAATTATCAGGAATGCTCCTACATGCCTACAAAACATGTAGAAAGACTAAACTTTAAATCTCTAAATGGATTTTAGTGGACCTAAACCACTCAAGTGACTATTCAATTGATTATTGAAATAAAGCTTCAAACCAGTGAATGGAGATATACTATAAATTAACACATACCCAGTCACAAGCGTTATGTGTGCATGAGAAAGAAGCAGAACAACAGGAGAATGATTGGGTGAATGGATGACGCTGTAGGCCCTTGTAACCATGCTGCTGTTATCTAGTCTAGAACTCTGTGTCAGAATCTGTCTGTTCTCCTAAATGTTGAATTCGTCAAAGGGTGATGACCCAATAAGTAGACTTGTATCCATATTCCCTCTCCTAATTGGGTGCATTAGCGTTAATAAAGTGACTTGAATGGACTTGACATCATGCTCCATCCGCTCTGCCATGTAATTGCTGCTGATGGGAACAATCGACTACATGTCTTTTTGCCAGCAGGATTACACTGACTCTTCCATACATGTCTTTCAACTCTGCTACTGACATACAGTATACTCTTGTCACAGTTGTCATGACTATTATCTATTATTAGATCTATTTTATGATTGCTGTAAAAGACAGACATTAGTCATAACTCTGGTCACTGAGCAAGAATCATGTTATTTTACATCGAATACAAAGCAAAGTTACACGAAACTCTAATTTCTCTCCCTAGGGCCCAGAAAAGCATCAGTAAGCCTTAAAGCTCACTCAGTGAATTCTAGCTTCTAATGCTGAGACATTCACTGACCTTTAAAAGGTGTATCAACAACAGTTACTGAACAGATAGGTGAAAGAAATTCAATCAGACTCGTATTTTTAGGTTTGCGCTAAAACACTGCTATAAGTACATCACATCAAGTTGGAGTTTTATTTTATTTAGTTTATATATGAAGAGAAGTACAGCTTCGCTATGTTTTTTTTTTATGGAAAAGATGATGTCATGCAAATTAGAAGAAAAAACAGGAAGATTGTAAGTGCCTTGCTTATAACCTGCATCTTTGTTGCAGGTGAGCCTCATGCACAATGGGTGGCCTGTGATCTCAGCCTTCGCTGGAGACCAGGATGTGACACGTGAGGCTGCCAGCAATGGTGTTCTGATTCAAATGGAGAAAGGTGATCGTGCTTACCTCAAGCTGGAGCGGGGCAACCTGATGGGTGGCTGGAAGTACTCCACCTTCTCTGGCTTCCTGGTCTTCCCTCTGTAGATGAGGGGCTCGCCATGTAGGGACTATTGCTCTTCAGCTCACCAGCTTGTGGGACTGTGGCGATAGAGTGAGAGTGAGAGATGATGAGGGGAGAAAGTGTGTGTGTGACAAAGATATATATATATACATACACACATATATATATATAAGAAGGAATTTTAAAAGAGGATTAGTGTGGCTAGCTCTTTGACATGCTCGCTCTGCTGCTTGCCTACAGCTCTGGACAGCCAAAACCTTTTTTATTTTATTATTAAGATTACAATAATTAACAATTAACAATAAAACTATAGAGGCTATTGCCTTTCTCCTTATATATCTCCTTATTTAACTTTTTATCTGCTATAAGGAACGTCTAGCAGCAGACATTTAAGGCATGTTTGTCATAAAACTCAATGCTCAAAATCATCCAGCCCCATTAACTCACATCGGCAATTTCTTCAACTTAATCCTCAACTGAATCAATTTTTCATATCTTTCTCTCCACACAAGGTCTCAAGTGGCAATCTCAGTTGTTTAAACATAAATCTCTAATGCTGTTCCGTTTAGTCTTAATGGGGACTTTCACTCTGTTTGGCTCTGCTATTCTCCTCAAAACAGGAGGACACATTTCAGTCTGTTATACGTGGGGAGTAACTGAATTCCTCAGAGAGACTCTTACTGTATACTGGATATATACAGATATATAAAATCCTTCAAATTTCTATATGATATACTCTATGACTATCTAAATCCGATTAATCTGTATTTCCGTATTTCAGTGTTAATAATAGTGGTTTTATGTGTGTGTGTGTGTGTGTGTGTGTGTGTGTGTGCGTGTGCGTGCGTGTGTGTGTGTGTGCGCGTGTGTGCGTGTCATAATGCTGCAGCCAAGCTACCAATGCTTCTTGTTTTGTTTCAAAAATGTGGCTACTCTTAAACTCTATCAGAAGTACTATAAAGTAATTTTATTATTATTGACTGTAAGATATGTGTGAATATTAAGAAAGCATTTCTTTTACTCTTCAATCAATTGATTTAATTATTGTTTTTTTTTATTTGCTTTGATCCAATAAAACTTAAATGGTCATTTTTATTTTTCTTTACCTGATTCTCAGTCTCAAAATGTGATTCAGTTGTTTCTCTGAACACTTAATGGGTTGTTACTCACATTAAATGTGTGTGTGTGTGAGTGTGTGTGTGTGTGTGTGTGTGTGTGTGCGCGTGTGTGTGTGTGTGTGTGTGTGTGTGCGCGTGTGTGTGCGTGTGTGCGTGCGTGTACAGTCAAATGAGTCTGTGACACTCTGTTGCTTTTTGTTCGGGTGAATTTCTTTATTCCCAGTTATACAAAGTTTCTCTGGTTGAGTCTCTCTCTCTCTCTCTCTCTCTCTCTCTCTCTCTCTCTCTCTCTCTCTCTCTCTCTCTCTCTCTCTCTCTCTCTCTTTCTCTCTCTATCTCACTCACTCTTCATTGCATTTTGAGCAGGTGATAGAGAGTTTTACTCTTCTCTCTCTCTGCTGTGTTCAAGACATTAATGAGCTCCTAGGGGGAAATTAGTGTTTGCATAATAACTGTTTATCCAAAAAAAATCAACTTGTGTTAATCATTTAGTCCATTTAGTTTCTTTTTTCTTTCTGTCATCTCAAGATAGTCCTCTTTTTTTTGTCAGTTTCAGCATTTCAAACCAGATTAAAAAAAAAAAATTGTGAGAATGCTGAAATTCATACCGTTTCTGAATCACATTATTTGAATTACTGTGACATTTTAGTCACTAAGCTCATTGATCACTTGTTCCTCTATCTTACTTTCTAATGATCCCCTCTGTTTGGTTGATCGTGTTAATAGAGATGTCACTGTGCCCTGAAGAACACTCTCAATGCACTTAGAAGTGAAGCAATATGGAAAGGAAGATTGTGGAATAAAGACTAGCACAGAGGTTTCTCAACTATATAAAGGCCTCTATCTTTAATTGCACATCTCTGCAATGTTTGAGAAGTCACATCTGGTTTGAGAAGTGCTGATATATTGAAGGTTTAGCAGGATTCAGGCTGTCATTGCTTTGCAGGACACACACAAATCCCTGAGGTAATGCAGTGTGTTAGTGGAAGAAGGAGGGTATCAGATCTATGCTGTCAATATTGGCCTGGGTTTGGGTGGTACACTCCTACTGAGAGGCCCTCATTAGGACCCAGCCATCCATCTGAGGAACAAATCAGATCAAGAGTCGATGGGCCGGGACGACATGAAAAAAACAGAGAGAGAAAGCACAGAGAAGAACAGGTTTTCGTTTTTTTTTTTTCCAGCTCTCTGACAGAGCTGATGGAGCACTAGGGCAGATAATGGCTCTGTATGAGTCTGATATGCTCCAGATACACTGGTTTACTGCCTTCATCTAACACTAAAGTGTGCTTCTTACATGCCGGTGTATTTAGGATCGAGCTGCTAAGGGCAAAGAATGCAACTTGGCCCTTTGTTGAGGAAACCCATAGACAACCTTGAAGTATGTTGATGGTCAAGCGAAGCACTATTATTTATTATCATACAGCTTGTCAGTGTAAAAGATTTTTAAATTAATTTAGATCATTTACGCATGTATACACGCCTATCGTGTTAGAGCAAGTTATTAAGCGGGGTAACCTTAAGGTCACAGGAGATACACGGCGAATTATGTGCATTTTGGCATGTACCAGGTGTGTCTTTTGGGCCTGAGCCCAGTCTGTTGACTGCAATCTGACATGAAATCAGTCTCTTCAGCTCAGCCAGCGACCTTGGCAAGCTTCTGGTGCAGTGGAGGTGAGCGAGGAGCCCCTAAAGTAATGGTGTAAAAACAGCCATATGGCATCACTCCTGGAGGCAGGATCTGATTTAAGACTGATAGAGGAGAGAGAGAGAGAGAGAGAGAGAGAGAGAGAGAGAGAGAGAGAGAGAGAGAGAGAGAGAGCAGTTTATATATACTATTTCTTTTATAGTAATTTTTCCATCTGATTTGGTACACATTTAAAAAATCAAGCAGTAGTAATTTAAAATCTATGCTCCAAGAAATCTATTCAGAAAATACTTGTTTGTTTTAACCAGGCTTAAAAGGAAAAGAATGGTTAAACGGACAACCTTTTTGTGGCTCCTTCACAAAGCACACAAACTGTAAGCAATTACAGGTCAATGTACAAGTAACAATTCCTGAATTACTTCACTAAAAGAAGGATACAGGCAAAAGAGTGGGCAATTAGAAAGGAAGGTGGTGCAACACTGCATATTGAATTTTAATTGCCATATGAGGAACTATTTTAAGGATGTCTGCTCTACCTGCTACAGAGCAAGAGCAAAGTAATTATAGTGCTTCTGGAATTCAATTACCCACCTGCTGAATTGAATTATTCTGAAGTGTGTGATTTCTGTCGCATTCACATCCATTCTACTGCATCCAAAAACTCATACTTTAAACTACATTAAACACAAACTGGTACTCCAGAGAAAGGTGTCCAAAATGACATTATTAATCAAACATTAGACAAAAAGTAACTAGATGTCATATTACTTCTTCTGTCAAAATGTGTAGTGTGAAAACTCCTCACTCCCAGAGTGCCTTCATGACATGCCTTCTGATATCTTGATTGTGGATATGGCTGAAGCAGTTTTCAGCAGAATATGCCTGCAGAGTACTCGGCATTGTAAATGCATGAGGATGTATGAAGGTATAGCATCTATAGACAGGTGACAGATGAGAAAAATGGAGGCTCAGTTATGGCAATTTTCTGGCATGGAGCAAAGACTAACTGTAAATAAATACAAAATAAAGTATTCTGACACCTTTATGTTATAAAACATTTATATTTTTCAAATTCTTATTTATTTTTTTATTCTGAATAGTTTCTTTAAGGATGACTCCATCTCATCCACCGGGCAAACCTGGAGATAGTTTAATGAGAATAAAAGTCATATGCTATTCTCTTCACAGTCACCAAACATCAACCCAAATGAAGACCTATGAGAGCTTAAGCGCACATCACCGCCATTATGAAAGTATATATTAAGAAACTGCAGGAATAAACTTCTAACTACTGTTTCAACAAAAGGTGTATATAACACTTTATTTTGAATGCTGTATAAAGATTTAAATATACATTTATATATACATTCATTTTCTGTACTGTTTTCCCTACACTGTGTCATGGGGAACATGGAGCCTATCCCAGGAGACTCATATCACAATGCAGGGACATCCTGGATGGCGTACTAACCCATTGCAGGGCACAATCACACACGTACTCTGACACCCATTCATGCACAATACAAACAATTTATAGATGCCAATCAGCCTACAATGATCCATGTTATCCTGGAGGAAACACCCCAAGCACAATGACAGCATGCAACCTCCAGACACAACCCATAGAGAGTAACCATATATTCATATATCAATATAATGAGTAGCAAACCATTTGGGGTTAAGGCATCAATTATCTTTCATCCCTCTGGAGAACAATTAAATACTCTATGTAGGACCCTACAGCAGTGTGTTATCTTACAGAAAATATTCCATAAAGCATTCCTTAGCAGCTACTGGTTTTCCATAGAACTTTGAGCATCCCTGTTTTTCAGAGTATAAGCCTGATCTGTGCATCTGGCACATGAGAGCATTCTCATGAACTTTGTGTCATTATAGGTCTACTAGCATTACCAATGTACTATCAAAGAAGCCATATAAACATGTAAATGTTTTAACTCTTAATATCTAAATCTTCCAAAACATCACACTCATGACCACCAACGTCTCAACATTCAACAAATATTTTAAATTAAAGTCTGTATTGTGGTGCAGATGATAGAATTTGCTCCTGAATGCTCCAGGGTCCCTGGTTGGACATTAGCTCAGATTCTGCATGTTCGTGTGTCCAAATGCCTTTCACCATCTTGTCCAGTTTGCACAGACTTCCCAAAACATGGCAGATGAATTGAATGTGGTAATTGCAACAAGGTATGAATGAGTATGTGAATATGTGAGCATCATACCCTGTTTTATTCTAGATTAATTCCCATCTCACTCCCAGTGTTCCCAGGATAGGCTCTATATCCACCACGACACAATCAAGATAATATATTATTGAATGAATGAATTAATGATTTTTTTTACAAGATGCTTGCTTGGACTAATGTTAATACTTTCTTTATATGTTAACAAGTGAATTCTCTGACATAGATTTGTTAGTATTATTACTCAAAGTCAGCCAAGCTGTCACAGTGACATGGTAATTCTAGCTGTGTCACACAAAAAAGACATTTTTATTGGTTTGTGTAGAGAGTCTCTCCATAGGAGTCTATCAATTATTCCTGGGGGAAATAAGATGGTGAGCCAAATGTTTACCATTTACCAAAATGTCTGAGCTCAACATTGTAAGGCAGCAAAAAAAAATATCAAAGGATTCAGTGCAGATTCATTACATCATTATGAACCCAAAAGCTACTCCTTGTCACTATGTCCGATCCTCTCTGTATGGTTCAAGTCAGGAGTCATATTTCATTGTCAAGCTTCACATGTAGGCTTTCAGTAAGGTTTTAAAATGTTCCTCTTCTGTGCTGAAGATGATTATACAGAAAATAAACATTAACCGTATTTAGAATAAGACATTCACAAGATGAAATTTGACAGAAGAACATAACGTGTGTATATATAATGATTCATATTTTTCCTGTCTCAGAAGCAACATTATGATAGGATTACAGTGGCAAATGGAAAGCATTTGAAGTAGAGTCCCACATTACCCCGAATGGATTAAATAATTCTGCAAATTAATCTGCAACGCATAAATAAGACTTACTGTCTTACTAAGGGAACTGAAAGAGAGAGCAACTTTAATCATGTTGATAATGAGTTCACACAAGCTTCATTTAGCTACTCCATGTTTGAATCTTTTTGCAGTCATGTATAAAGGGTATGTATGTATGTATGTATTATTATTATTATTATTATTATTATTATTATTATTATTATTATTATTGTTATTATTATACACAAAATGTGAGTTTTTCTTTTCTTTTCCTTACTCAACGTATTTACAGTACAAGTACTCACTGTAAAAAAACTGTATAACCAACAATTATTTATAGTTATTCTAATAGTTCGGTCAACAAATGCAGATCACTCTTCTAAGAATAACAATAATGATGATGATGATGATGATGATGATGATAATAATAATAATAATAATAATAATAATAATAATAATAATAAAAACAATTAATAATCGTATCTGTTGCTCAGACTTTTTAAAAGAGTGTCTTAAAGGTCTTTTTTTTTGCCTCAGCATTGTAGCTTAGTTTATGTGCAGAAATGTGTGTGTATGTGTGTGTGATAAAGAGGATCTGTTGGTACATACCCGTATACACATAATGTGTACTCAAGCGAGTAGGAATCGCCTTAGTGGCTCAGTAATTGGGAACAATTACTTGGTTTTGACAGGAGCAAAAACAGCGAGCATTAGAATATTACTTTTATTACCTAGTCATTCCAGCAAGAGCTCTTTAGCAGCCATTAAACTGTCACAAGGTTCAAATTTGTCATTGCTATAAAGGCTTGCAATCCTATAAGTCATCAAATATGGATGACGGTAAATAGAGGCAAGACGGGTGGTGAGAGGAGAATAATTGTATGAGATATGACTGCAAAAGTATTCTATGAATTGTATGACTTATGGTTGCATAAGTATCCTTGATTGTATTTGAAATGGTATTAGTGAGGATGGGGGTGAGTGGAGGAAAAAGTATAGATGAAATTGATATGTACAGTTATGTTTACTTGGCTTTACACACAATTTTTATATCGACTCTATAAAATGCAATCTTAACCTTATTCTCTTATGCATTTAAGTTACATTCAGTATAATAATGTAAAATGCAGGCATGAAAAAAAATGGGAAAATGTTCAATCTGTTCTTATAACTAAATGCATTCTACAGTATTACTATTTAACTGGGGAATACACATTGGCTTCCGATGAATTCCTAATGTAATTATCACATGATCGAGACAAGCAGACATTGTAGCCATCTGTCTATATAGAATATCCTATTTACAATTTAGGTAATCTGTATGTACCCAAAAACTTTTATGTTCCACGATGCCCTTGAGGCAGTGATTTGTTCAGCCTTTTCAATACACACATATGATCCCACACCTGCCTTGCTCCCTGTCACCTCCACACCCTGTGCACACACACCTCACAAAGCACAGCCACTGAAGATGATAAAGACTCTCTTTCTGACATTTAGTAACCTTTTCTACAGAGAAGATGGAGAAATGGAGATGTAAAAGAAGGATGAGAGAGGGAGGAGGGAGAGCTACACGTGACATTCTGCTTTGTCTCTCATCACCACATGTCTCCTTGAGCCCATCCTGGCCTGCATAGCTCTTTCTACAGTGAGCTATATTATGTGGAAGCATCGCTCAAGGTGAAAGACTGTTATTAGTATTGTGTAGACCAGGTGTGTATGCACACCAAAGAGACAGTGCTATTGCTTCACCCAAAATAGATTCTGTAGCTAAGGTATACAGCTACAGTTACATGATCTGGTTGGGATTTGGGTATATTAAAAAAATCTACTTTTACTACATCATATGGAATAATAATTCCATCATACTTGACAAGGAGAATCACGATTTTGCTTCATTTACCTAAAGAAAAGGGTGTCTTCAAGGGCAAAACCGCAGGAGCTTCATTTCACAAAATCAGAATAATAAAAATCCATTAAAACTAAGCCGGATATACAGGCAGCTCTGTAATTATTGGCACCCTTTATAAAATGAGCAAAATCTAAATATATCAAATATGATTTGAGTATAAATACACAGGGACAGAGTACATCTGTTTGATTATATGTTTGTTTGTTTGTTTGTTTGTTTTATCTTTGTTTTGTTTGTTTTTAAACATAAAGGTGCTTAACGAATGCTTTCGGCTAAATACTAATTAGAAAATTATTGTCCTTCATACAAACAATATTCCCTGGAGAGAATAATAGCATTGAGCCTCTTTCTATAATATCTTACAATCCTGGACAAACTTGAACAAGGATTCTGGACCACTCTTTATGAAGAACATTTCTGTAGAACAATCTTACTTACATTTACGTTTCTTTTTACCCAGTTTTAAGATTAGTTACTGTCTACACATACTGTATGAATATGCATACATGTATGAGGGACACTATACTAATTTTGGCTAGGGCTTGCCTTTGCTCTCAAAGCAGCTTCTGTTGATTGCTACATGGAGTCTACAAGATCTTTTTTTCTACAATTATCTTAGAATCCATCTTTACACGATTGCATTTCCATGAATATCGTGCAGCAAATCTCCCATGCTACCACATCCAAAAGCTGTTCTATTGGATTTAGGACACTGAAGAACACTGAATGCGTTTTTATATAATTGGCACCTAATCATGTGACGCTGCATTATCATTCTGGAAGTAGCCATGGTTAAATGGGTAAATAGGTTGTGATAGGTATTAACAGGGCCAAAGTAAAGTATAGTTTTAGTCAGGGGCGATTCTAGGGTCAGAGCTTTGGGGTACTGAGCACCCAATGAGCCCCAGTGCCACCGCCCACCCTCTTTTCACACAAAAACAAAACATATGTCTATTGAAAATTTTATCATTTTAACATTGATTCAACTAACTCCAAAATACAGATTTTTTTTCTTTTTTTTAGCTTGCTTAACACTTTTCAGAAGAACAAATAAACAAAACAAAAAAAAAATAAGACAGAGGTCATTATGGACTGTCCCTAGTCTCTCACCTGAATCTGTCTTTTCTCTTTTAAAGAACTGTCGTATGTCCATTGCTCACTGGCAGGCCACACACACACACACACACACACACACACACACACACACACACACACACACACACACACACACACACACACACACACACACACACACACACACACACACACTATGTCACCCAGGCCCTATGCTACTCCACAGTGGCACGACCCGCTGGACTAAAATAGTCAGAAAAACACTTCTTATAGGTGTACCATGGTGATTCAGGATACTGACTCCAGTACTCACCGATATGGTTTCGGAATCGGAACAACTCTAGGGAAAAGGAAAGAAGTGTGAGACACAGCTTTGGGGCAACTTAGTTGATTCACAACACTACATAACGGGTTCTCACAGGTTCTGCATGTGTTTGGCGCTGGATGATGGTCGTGCTGAGCTGCAGGTACAGAGGAGAAGTAGAAGAAGACAAGAGGATGACACCGTTTGCTAAGGGATATGTTTTCATTTTCATCCTTAACACATACATTTTAAACCACAAAGTACAGAGTATGTTTTGGACATTATTTAACCTTGTAAAAGATGAACAAAAACTTTAGAATAACAACATTTCTTACTCTAAGTTTTAGGGGTGCTTAAGCACTAAAGAGGAGCTAACCTCGCCCATGGTTTTAGTCCAGTGTAAAAAAATGCTGCAAAGTGAGATTGCTTTCAAAAATAGATGTGTTAATATATACATTTTTTAATCAATTAACAATCTTGCAAGTAAATGTACAGAAGAGATTGTTTCCAAATTAAAACAATATTTTTTGTGACCACCCTTTTGAAAGAAATTAGCAGGTAGCTTGTTCCAAACAGATCTGTAAATGCAGGCTGCCTCAAATCCTTCTGTTATTTAATCCCAGACAGACTCGATGATGTGGAGATCTGTACTATTTGGGGGGCACACCATCACTTCCAGGCTCCTTATTTTTCTCTACGCTGAAGATAGTTCTTAATGACTGTATGTTTGGGTCATTGTTCTGCATCAGTAATTTGGGGCCAACCAGATGCCCCCTTGATGTATTGCATGATGGATATTCTGTATGATAAATAAGTATCTGTCTGTATTTTCCAGGATTCTGGACTCCATTAATCCTACCCAAATCTCCAACACAATTTTCAGAAATGCAGCCACAAACTTGCAAGGAACCTCCACCATGCTTCACTTTTGCCAGCAGACACTACTGCACTAGAGCCTTCAGTGACCAAACTGCCTCCTGCTAAAGCCAAATATTTCAAATGTTGACTCACCTGTCCAGAGCACTTGCTTCCATTTTTCTGTACCCCAGTTCTTATGTTTTCATGCACAGTCGAGTCACTTAGGTATGGATTTTTGGCCACAAATCTTTTATGAAAACCACTTCTGGACAGACTTCTCCAGACAGCTGATGTGTGTACCTGGGTCTCACATGGTTTCTGCCAGTTCTTTGCTAATAGCACTGTTGGACATCTTCCAATGGGGAAGGGAAGTAAGCATGATGCGTCTTTAATCTGCTGCATTATTTTTTCTCGGCCAACCACTGCATACAGTATCTTGAAACCCCAGTCTCCTTTGAAATGTTTGCCTGGAAGAGAACTTGCTAATGCAGCATAACTATGTTGTGTCTTGTTGCTGTGCTCAGTCGTGCCATGGTGTATGACCTGTGACATGAAAATGTCTTTCACAAACTCACCCAGTTTTAAGCCTTTTAAACTGTTTCTGTTTCACTTAATGACTGTGTTTCAACCTACATATGAAATTGATGATCATTTGCATCTCCTAAGTATAGTTGGTTAATCCTAGAAAAATTCCTGACTTGCAAGTGTACGAAGACGTTGGTTTGAAGCCAAATGGTAGTCGCACCAAATATTGATTTAGGATTTATTTTCTCTTCATCTGTTCACTCACTTTGTATTTTGTAAAGTGAATAAATTAAACAATAAAATATATATTTTTGAAAACATTCTTACTTTACAGCATTTGACTGTGATACATATTTTTTTTTTTTACTTTTATACAGATTAAGAAACATATAACAGAAAAAAACATTAGAAATGATCTAAGAACAAATAAATGAAAAAAAATGAGGATTTTCCCATGAGTGTATAGCGCAATTGTGTTCGGGGACACCACTAAACAGTCTCCAGCAATTGGGGTTGAATTACTGGTCTTACTCAGTACTTCCTGATTTATCTTGTGTCCTGTGAAACCCCTGTTAAAAAGAAAAACCTTTAATATCGATTGTGGTTATATTAGAAAATATATATTGCAAAAGTACAGAAACTGATAATTAAACACTAAACCGTTTGGTTTCACTTCTTTTTTTAGATGTTTGACTCTAATGTCACCTGTGGTGTCGATAAAGTATTCTGGGGTGTGAGTGTAACCTCTGAGGTGTGTCAAGCACAAAGGCGTGAGGATGTAGCAGACAGTTCTGTGTATGATTTCAGTAAAACTCCAAAATTCATTCATTCACTATCTACACTAATATTACAATTTACAGTGAATTGGTTTTGAAGCAACGTACAGAAGGTTCACTAGGTCACAGACTAAAACTACCATCAGTCTAGAAGTTCTGTTGGGGAGGTAACATAGACAACATTAGTTAGTTTTAAAGTGATAGTTAAAGTATTACAGTACAGAAATCGGTCTTTAGACATAATTTATAGCCAGCCAATAACTCAGCTGTTTGGACATCTAGCAAGTAATGGATTTATCAGAGGAAATGAAAAAACAAAAAAAAACATTTATTTTATATTATTAATTCAATTCCAGATTCTTATTGTTTCTGCCAATCATTGTGCACTTTTAAATAACACCATCACCCACTACAGTTAAAAAAACTGTAAAAGTTCTTTTTTTAAATCACTATATACATTGCTGCTGTTTCAAATGAAACCATTTTGATTTATTAATTAGAGCTAAAGACTGTTCAGGTAGTTCCATTAAAATCTCATCAGACTGACAAAGAGGTCTACAAATATAATTAATAAAGGAGCACAAATATATTCTTATATTTACATATCTTTGGGTCTTGTCAAGCTACACTGAGTAAATCAGTGTTGCAGCCTTTATTGTGTTTTAGAGTGAAAATTAATAACTGTCATGTCTTCAATCTTCTTCACTCTGAAAATAATAGACTTCCAATATATTTACATTTACTACACTATTACTAGTTAAATCGGTCAGGGATTAGGAATACCTTCAGCCTCAAACCCTAAGGGGAGGTCAGTGTAGCATAAAAAGAAAACACAAAAATAAAGGGACTTTTGTAATAAACAAGTGTTCTTTCAAGTGCATGGTGAAGAGGTAGGTTTTTACCTTTCTTTTGAAGACAGCCAGTGAGTCAGGAGAAGTTCATTTCACAATCTGGGTTTCAGGAGAGAGGAGTTTTTATTCATGTATTCCTTGTACCTTGAGAGATGGTGAGTCAAGATGAACTGTGCTAGAGGCACAAAATGAACAGGGTGTGATAAGTGCCTTCAGGTAGGTAGGGTCCAGTTTTGGCTTTGTAGGTAGGCATCAAGTGTTGTAAATGCAGTGGGGTAATTTGGGAGAACTTGTTGAGATCATGGGGAAATCCTAGAGAGGTCAGCAGACTGACAGATGCAGGGGGAATTGCCTGCAGCATCAGTGAGGCAAGAACATGCTACAGATTTCCAGTATGTTAGGGACTCTGTGAGATCAGTCATCATTCAGGGAAGGATAAGGAAATGGAGTAGCCCTGCGTATACTTGGGTTCTTTATCAATTTTAGACTAATGTGTTGTTTAGGAAAGCCCAGAACATTCTTGGATATCCTTCCTATATCTGGAAAGCTGACATCTTTCCAAAGTGTACAGCAGGCTAGTGTATTTACATTTACAGCATTAAGCAGACACTTATCCAAAGTGACACATTTTTTTGTTATTTCAATTTATCCACCTGAGCAATTGAGGGTTAAGAGCCTTGCTCAGTGGCCCTGTAGTGGCAACTTGGTGGACCTGGGATTTGAACCAATGACCTTCTGATCAGTAGTCGAACATCTTAACCGCAAAGCTACCACATCATGTATTGTGGCAAGCAGTGTTTTTCTGCAGTGGTCTGATACAGTAACAGCACCACTGCAGAGAACACCAAACACCTCAATAAGCTGATTAGGATCACAGACTTAATCACAGAACAGATTCTGTGCTCACTGCAGGTAGTGCTCTAGGAAGCCGTATCTTTTGCCGACTACCATCAGGCTCCACAATTCCTACTCTCAGCTTGTCTCCAGAATCTCAATTACAATGATATGACAAATCCCCATATCTTTGACACCTGGATTTGTTTTGTCTTTTTCTGAGTAATTGTTCTTGTTTTATGAGTTTAATTTGTACATGATGTCATATATTTTTATCTATGCTTAAAACCCTGATGATTATAAGAAATCAGTCTTCAGGATGCACCATGCTGGAAATAATGGTTCATCAACTAAGCATGCCAAATTCAACCATCCCACCTATTGTTATACTGGTAAAACTCTCTCTCTTGATAGTGATAAGAATAATCTGCCTATAGACATTTCATCTGCATTTCTGTTGCAATATGATAGAAATCTGCAAGCACTAGCAGATAATTCAAAGATCATGTTTAAAGTCTTTCAGTTTATAGGAACTTTTTATTTTATTTTTTGCTTTTTTATACTTTTCTGATATTCTTTATTCTTATACCGGACAAAGAATATCAAAAAAGTATAAAAAAGCAAAAAATAAGATGAGAATAAAATAATAAGAAAGTCTAAACTATATAAGAAAACTATATAAAAACTATATAAAAATATGAAATATATGGAGAATATGAAATAATGTATATACATATACATAAATATACATATACATAAATGTGTATGGTTTTTAAAGATTGTCCTTAAAGTGACCAGGTGCAGTATGGTGTGTAAATAGTGTATAAAGTGGCACTGTACTGTGCAAGTCCAGAGTGAAAGTGTCCTTATAATGTCCAGGTGAATTATGGTGTGTAAATAGTGTATGGAGTGTATAAAGTGGCACTGTGCTGTGCAAGTGCAGAATTAAAGTGACAGTGGCAGTCCAGAATTAAAGTGCCCATGCAAAAAAAAATAGGGGGGGGGGGGGGGGGGGATAACAGTGGGGATGGAGAGAGAAGTCCAGTCCTAGGGTGTTGATGTGACAGGACCAAGACAGGTCCTGTGTGATCTGAACACCTAGGTACCGGAAACTGTCCACTCTCTCTACCCGGGTCCCGTTGATGTTTAGCAGTTGGTATGACCGCTCCTGCTTTGTGCTGAAGTCCACTATCAATTCTTTAGTCTTGCTGACGTTCAGGAGAAGATTGTTCTCCTGGCACCATCTCTCCAGGTTTTTAGTCTCCTGTAGGTAGGCCGTCTCATCTTTGTTGGAGATCAGGCCCACCACAACAGTGTCGTCAGCAAACTTGATGATTGTGGTGGTGGAGTTGGAAGTGGCCACACAGTCATAAGAGTACAGTGAGTACATCAGGGGGCTCAGAACACAACCCTGGGGAGCTCCAGTGCTGAGAATGAGGGTGGATGATGTGTGTTTGCCCACCCGTACAGCTTGTGGTCTGTCTGTCAGGAAGTTGGAGATCCACTGACACTGAGTCCCAGGACCTCCAACTTGGAGGTGAGCGTGGAGGGAATTATGGTGTTCAACGCTGAACTGAAGTCCACAAACAGCATTTTCGCATAATTCCCATTTCTGCAGTCCAGGTGGGTCATCGTGGTGTGGAGAAGATGAGCAATGGCATCTTCAGATGAGCAATTATCAGTTGGGTGAGCAATGTAACAGAGTATTCCCACTCCTTCATGGCTCAGAATGGATGGATAGCTTGTAGGGAGCAGAGTTTTATAGGTAAAACTGTGGAACTTGCTGACCAAGATGAATCATTGCTTTCTGTATTCTCAAGCCCTCATCCTAATCTATTTCAGTTTACCCTGGCTCCTCTACCACATCCTCCACATTTCAAAGTAACCAAAAGGAATATTTGCCTGTCTCTTCAATGTTTCTCATTGTGAGTGGCCTCAAACAAGATGGAAAGCCTCATGATGGAGATCCAGTCCAAGGTCTTTACATGTCAAGAACTGTGTTAGGTGTATAATAAGGGGCTTAAAGCAAACTGAAAGCATGTGTGTTTCTAACATATGCAAATAATGGGAATAATTCAGTTCCTTAACTTCACCTGGGCACAATGGAGATAATCAGCAGTCTAGCAGTCCTTTACTATATATACACAAATCCTTCTAAGACAAGCATTAAGTGTTCCTGGGATTGGCTCTGGAGCTGCCATGCCATACAAACAAAAAAGTTGGTACTGAAGCTAAAGGAATGAAGGACTATGAAAATGACAAACCTATTATTACTCACCTTTCACAATACACACAAGAATAACAAAGAATAATATTTGAACATTAATTACCAAAACCACTGTATAATAAAGCATTTGTGGCCTTTTGTTTTCTTATTTGTAATCAGTATTACTGTAATATGAATGGATTTAAAGCCATTCTGAATGGTGCAATAAGGCAGTTCTTATCTGGTCTTCTAATCTGGCCAGCAGAACCTGAACTAGCCAAACTCTGCAAAGCTTTCTTAATTATAAACAAGAACTTTTATAGTGATTGTCAGTTCTGCCTATTTTTAGGCATAATTAGATTACTTTGCTTATTACTACGACAAAACACTAATTTAACTTAAAACGAAAGTGCTTGTGTGTATTTGGGTTGAAACCTTGTACCGTACAAAGTGTGACTTTATCTCTTTAACTCTGTGTTTAATGCACGCATGTCGTAGTGGCAGAAGAGAGCAGGCTGTTTTGTCTCTCTCTCCAAATGTTTTTGGCCATGCATGAGCGCAGCTTGTTACTTTAATAATAATTTTTAATGAGTTCTTCCCTACGACATTTCCCTCTGCAGGCAGCTCAATTAATGCCTCGTTCCATATCTCTACATCTTGAGTGCTGAGAACCCCCTAGTGTACAACCCCCCCCCCCCCCCCCCCACACACACACACACACACATACACACAAACACCTTTCCTTCCTAGTACCAGGTAAGGATGTGGCCTTGTTTTTTTTTTTTTTTTTTTTTTTAAAACTAAGCTCAGTCTAGTGTGAGCTATCCCAGATGAGAATATTTTGGGCATGACGAGAAGAACACAGAAGCCACTTATTTTCTGTTTCACTGATTTACTTATAAAAAACATCATAGCTATAGAACCAAGCCATTGAATACTCAGCAAGCATTTACCAGATGATGCCTTAATGAGCTAACCATGTACTGAATTCAAAGTACAAATAAAATGTATGATGTTATACAGCTTCATAGTTAATTAACTAAAAAAGTTAAAATTAAAAATGACAAAAATTACATTTCTGCATTGTAAATCTCGAAGATTATTTTCTCCCAAGTCATTCAGAGTAACACCACTGAATCATGGGCACCCGTCATCGCATATATATTTGTCTCTAAATGTGTTCAGCTGTTTTGTGAGGTAGCATGAGATGCAGTTTAAAAAGATGCAGTTGATGGATTTACATGTCTCAGAGGAGACATGTCACATGCCAGGCTTCACCCTTCATGGTTTGTAGCTGTCATGTGATAGCAAAAATCTTGTGGCTTAATTGGCACATTAACTAAGTGAGACGGGGGGGGGGGGGGGGGGGATTTATTTACCACATACCACCGATCATACATTTGAAAAGTTGCTTATGTCACCATAGCAAAAAGGTGAAACCAGTGAATCACTGGAAATAAGTGACTATTTTTGTATATGGTCTAAGCTCTTTTGCTAGATATTCATTTCCATTTTCCAAAGTCAGTTTTCTCAATTTGTTAGCCAAATTTAGCTCAGAAGGCAGGAATGATCATGGTAGAGGAGGCAGAATTTGAAGAAATACTTTTGAGCCATAAATAACAAATACTAAAGTAGTTTTTGCTACTCTCCTTCTCAGAGTTTATCGGTGGACTGCATTACAGACATACATTGCTTTCTAATGGATAGATATCCCTACATGGGCACTTTAGCAGTGTTGAACAGACTTTCATGTAGAAAAATGAACAAAAATGTTTCCTTCTTCCAGGGGGCCAACTTAGTGGCTCAACATGTGACTTTCTCATTTGATTTCCTGCTCTTGTTTAATTAGCAATTAAAAATGTCTAACTCCATATGGCTATGTGAGCCAATCAGAAAACCTCTCTGCATGGATGAGGTCATCCCTGTCTATCAGTTATTTGCTGCATATACAGAAAGCCCATACAGGATAAGTAAATGAACAGGAAGCAATGTGAGTATGAGATAAGCTTAGGATTACAGCAGAGTTGTTGCTATATCTTATGAAAGCAATGGGAGAGAAGGGTGACATCTGACCAAACACCCAACATCCATTGCAGTTTCACCCTTGCATGGTTGCATGTGAAAGTCGGTTTTGGAGTCAGGGCCTTTGGAGAGAGCTTTGAATATAAGATCTGGAATTGAAAGGAGCAGACAGGTTCCTGTGGGGCCTCGCATATGTTAGCAAGAAGTGCTTTATAATAACTGCAGAACTCTTTCCATTAATATATCTAAGGTAGGTGAAAAAGCCACTAGTAAACATGATGGTTGAGTTAAACACTAAAATTCAGGTGCTCTACACATATTAAGCATGAACATGCTGTTAAATTTGAGACAATTTGGCTAATTTCTGGTTTGGTTCTGTGTGGAAACCAGTGTGGTGGGCTACTTTAATTCCCCCCAAATTGTTTTATTATGACATAGCCACCGAGTCCTTCGCATGCTAATTTCTAGGTTGTTCAGCATATTCATGATTACTAATGATTTAAATAAGGGAATTGTAAGTACATTTCATTAAAAAAAAAATACTTACTTTGTTTATCTTTCTTTGTTTAATTTTGTAGGGATTATTTTAAACACCAGAACCAAATTCACCTTTTCATTTAGAATTTACTTTAAAATGTCTCTCAATAGCATGGCTTGGTGACTTATTCGGTTATGGAGACAAACCTGTCATTATGAGACTGACATGACAATATGGTTATGAGATGAAGATATCAGCTTAACATCGTACAGCGTGTACCTTCTCCATTTTTCAAAGACATAACTTGTACATAAATATGTACATCACTGTGCTAAAAGGAGTCCATTGTCCATTAGTTATAGCAAGACAGCTTGATCCTTTAGGCTTTGGATAACTTTAGCACTGCTTCTCTTCACAAACTCCTCTGCAATCCTAGCAGTGAAACTCGGCATGTATCTTTAGTCAGTTGGCATTTAAAATGTATTATTTTAACACTAATTTTAGCCTTGCCTTTGTATTTTGCCAGCCAGAGCTAACTTTAGTGATGATAGATGATGTGACCTAAAGACCAATAACATTATATACCAAACTCTTTAATCAATTAATTAACCCTGACTAAATAACTATTATGCAATCTGGCTAGATAAATATTCAATTAGGGGAAAAAATGACTAATGTTAGCCAGCTGATGGTGTTAGTTAATCTTATTCTACACCTTCTTCTAAACCTTCTATCTTATACAAATATAATAATCAGCCAATCATTTGGCAGCAGCACAATACATAAAATTTTAAAATAAAATTTAAAATTTTTTTTTTCACAGTATTCTGTATCAGACCGATCAAATTTCTTCTGAGATCATAAGTTTCTGAAACACTTTAACCAGCCCATCTGGCACAAATAACCATGTGCCACATTCACCACATTCAAAATCACTGAGATTGTTAACCATTCTCATGTTGGATGTGAACATTAACTAGAAGCTCTTGAGCAATACATGACTATGCATTATGGACTGCTACCAAATGATTGGCTGATTTTGATATTTGAATGAAGATGTACAGGTGAGCCTAGTCTGTGTAGATATAAATACTGTGTTGTGATGTAAACAACCCATTATATTGTGTTAACTCCCCAACCTCCTCAGAAATAATCCAGCAAAATTATCAAATCCAGGGTACGGGTTATGTAAATAACCATTTTTTAGATTGATCTGCCGTAAAAGTAACCACATGGTTTTGGTACCATTTCAATCTGGAAACTGTAGTGCTGAAGTGGGTTTTAGAATTAGCACTACCAGGTTCTGATGAGTAACTCCATGAGTCTGGGTAAAGCTTCATTGGTCCCTCAGTAGGCTAGCAGCTACAGGCTGGCAGTGAAGTGAGATAAAGTGAATTGTAACTTGTGCACGTTTTTACTTGATTGAAGACCAGATGTGCAGCTCTATTTTGGATCATCTGCAGTAGTTTATAACAGCATGTGGGGTGTGTGCAATATATAGAGGAAGGAATTAGATTGGGTAATTATATTTTATTGGTGTAACTGTTCCTTAAGTTGGAGACTCAGTCAAGTGTGTTGCCATGGCACCACTTACTTTCAATCTGTTTGCCTGCATTTCAGTAACAGCTGTATTGATTGTGGCTCAATTGTCTATTGACCCTGAGGATGGAGACTGCTGTTCCCTGGAACAGACTTTAGGTTTTTATATTTCTACATAT